>NC_141900.1:14005785-14308815 GCF_057802395.1 Ceratotherium simum simum
GTATGAAATCTTTATCTACTTAAATTAGCTGTAATTGATTTCTGCTCTCTGCAATAGAACACTTTCTGACCAACAGAGTTAAGTAGAGTAAATATAGCTTTGGACAGGGGTCCAGTCACTGCTCAGGCAAATCAGACTTACTGAGATCCTTGCATAAGAGTTATCTATGCTAATTACCATTGTTTGAACTCCTTCCTCTACTTCAGAGCCCATATAAACCCAAGGAAATTTACAAAACAACTGTCTATGAAGAAACAACATGGGATTGAGGTGGAGGGGGAAGGAGAAGATGGAAAGACATAGATATTTCAGAGGTAGAAAAGGAGCAGAAACAGCTATTTGTAATGTACTGGTTGTAATGTAGCTATTTGAAAGACAGGCACTATGTGTACAGAAATACTCAAGAAGCAGCCTTTGAAAAGTCAAGATTCTTAGCTGCCATCCCAAGTTAACTCAATTAGAACCTATGAGGGGTGGCACCTAGGAATCTGGCAATCACGATGGGTAGCGAGGTTTGAGAACCAATGCCGTACAATAAGTATGCTTAAACAGAGAGTAAATTTCAAAGTTTTTACTACTACTCCCTTTCAGAAATAATTTAGAACCTGAAAGGAGAAAGATCACTTTACCTTGGACACACATTTCCTTTCAGCTTGCAGTCACTGATGTTAACAAGGAGCAGGATTTGCTGTCAGGCGAGATCTCTCCGTTCACAAGGACAGAATCCTTGTGTGTGCCTCAGCCCTAGTCAGAGGGCCTGCTGTAGACATCTCACCTGACAGGAACCACCAATTTAGGGAGAAGTTAAATGACATATCTGATGATTGAATCATATCTGCCTAATCAGTGGTTCTAGACAAGTACAGTGTAGCCATTTTGTATTTATGGTTATGGAGACAAGATATTTGTCTAATCATTGCACTGGGTTAATCACCCAGCCTAGCTGTCCTGAGCACCTTGCCTTTGAATGAGCCCATTTAAATAACAAAACATTCACAGTAAATTTGGATAAAAAATCACTTTATATAGTAAATGTTGGTAACAAAAAAATCCAAAGTTCCAAAGTCAGTTTACTGGCTATATGCAAATGAACACAAGCCACATGTTTCAATTTGAAGATCTGAAAACCGTACTAAACTCCTTCACACGTGGAGAGAGCTGTCCTGTGATCAAGCCCTGGAGGGGAGTTTTATCTCATGGGTCTTGAATCCACCTTCCCTTTTTGTCTACATGCCTTTCAATCTTCACCAGAAGTAGGAGCTGGATAGCAAGCCTCTTCCTGTTGGTGTTTAAAAATACCTCTGTTTTTATTTCTTTATAAGGAAAACGCATATAAAAAGTTAAGGAAAACTGGAAAAATAGAATGTATTCACCATATGACCTTCCTTCCACTTCCAATGTTGAAACCACTTGATATTTTGAACAAATACTGAGTAAATATGCTGATGTAAGAATTCCAACTAAAAATATAAAGGGAAAGAAATGAATACTTATTGAGCATTTTCTGAGTTCCAAGAGCTATGGTTAGGGAAGTAGGTATTATTGTGCATCTTATCTAGAAATGGAGGCTAGGGAAAGATAAGCAACTTGCCACAGGACACACAAGAAGATGTGGAACCAGCATTTAGTGACTGTCTGGGCCCTTTCCCCACAAGCTCTCTCATTATTGTTAAAAAAAAAATTTTTTTAAAAGAATGTTTACTCAGCACATTTCATTTAGAAATACAGATATCTAAATATACAGTTAACACGACTTGCAGATTAAGCTCAGTTCTTTGCTGTATACTAGAAAAAGAACATATTCCCAGAAGGGAGCTGAAAATAGTTGCATCCCTCAAATTCTATGAGAATCTCTCAAGAGGCAGGAAAATGACATGGAGTCTGAGGCACTTCCCCAGGGGAGCAAGGGATGCCAGAAGGTGAACTGGAACATTTAGGAGAAGAAGTATTCTTTTAACCACTAGGTGGTTGAACAGCATAGTACTGTATTAAGAGCACAGAATGTCAGTGCAGGGCCCAAAGCAGGCTGCACTACTTTCCAACTCTGTGACTTTTGAGCAGGTTACTTAACTTTTCTCATGAGTTAAAAGAAAATACAAATATGTACTTCATGGAGTGTGAAATTTCAATTAAGTAAAAAATATGAATTGCTTAGCATAGTGCCTGACGATAAGCTTAATAAATGGCATTTATCACTCTTAATACTAACTGTCAAGGAAAAAGACAAATTGCATCGACCCTTCACATAGGCCTCTGACTGTCTCCAGCAGGGGTTGAAGTTAGCCTCTGCTCTGGGCTTGCTAATCCGCCTGGTCGTATTCCTCCAGTAGAGCTAGACTGCTCGTGTAGCTGGGGGGAAACTCATCTCAATAACGTGCGCCACAGTTTCTCCTGGAGAGAAAACTGTCTTCATTTAGAAAAACACCCTAATAAGTTGCTCAGGGTAGAAAAGGCAAGATTCTGGGAGACATGGTTAAGAAGGAGGAAGCAAACAAAGCCTAGCTGAAGAAATGCAGAAGGATTCTGAATTGAGGGAGAAGGGGAAGGAGGAGAGTGGGGTGGGAGGGAGGGGGAGGGAAGAGGAGGAACTGAGAGGGAGAGGGCCTGGACCTGGTGTGGCAGAGGAACGCAATCAGTAAGAAGCTCCTGGTGGCAAAGTGGCTTAAAAACACTTAAGAATAAGATTGCCTAATATTCTATAAATGTTTTGTTGGGATATAAACCCTCTCCTGTTGCCTGCAGGTCTTCATTATGGAACAGCTCCTTGTGGGAGTGAATTGGGGATGAAGAAGGGGTGCAAGTTAAGGAAAAAGGATTGAGTTCCCCTGGAGGTCAGTATGGAGGTAGAACACAGAGAAAAAGGCAGCTGTGGGAGGTAAGATGCAGTGAGGTCAAGAGTTTGCCAGAAAAAGTCTGCCATGAGAATAGGTTCGAGAATGTGCAGAAATATGGGAGATGGCATTGGAACCTTCCAGGAGATATGAAATGGGGGATTGAGACAATTTTATTTAAATCTCAAAGGGCAGGGTGACCTCATAGACAAGGATGACCTCAGCTAACATCTGAGTTACATTAGCATTTCCAGATCAGGGGGGAAAAGATAAGAATGCACTATGATAAGTGAGATTGTAGAAAGCAGTCATTTTCAAAGCTTGTTTGTTTTTTACGGAGAAACTCTTTCTTCAAATGAAACATGACTTGGAAGTCCAGTGTGAAAACAGATAAAAGACTGTCTGCTCAGCTTCGGGTGTGTGTGCACATGTGTGGTGTGTGTGTGGAGGGAGGGAGAGAGAGAAAGGGAGGAGAAGGAGGGGAGAGACAAAGCCCTATCTACTTGCTCCCTCTACTCCCCACTTTCTTCTTACCCCTTGAGCAGCTCTACTTGTGACTGGGGTAACCATCACAGTTTTAAAACCACATATAAAGGTGCATCTGCCTATTTTTCAAAAGTGGAGTATATCATTAAGGTACTCAAGGTTTCAAATCAGGTTGCCTTTACTCATTGTATGAGTCTAGACAAATTACCTTAACAGTCATTTGTTCTTCATAAATACAGTGGGTATATAAGAGATCTCACAGAATTATTGTGAAGATTAAATGAAAAATCACATGTCAAGTATTATAAAAAGTGCTAGCACAGGGTAAACAATAAATTAACTATTACTGTTACGTTCTTTGCACATAATAGGCAGATATCAGATTATCAAACAATTTCCAGGTTGGCAATTACCCAAAAGAGGTCTTGGTGGAGAGAGAGGAGAGGATGGTCCACAGCAAAAAGAAGCTAGTGGGGAGACACACCAGGGGTGGAGGACTCTACAGCAGCCTCAGACAGAGAGGAGAGTGAGGGAGGCACCATCAGAAGGAAGGTTCTCCATCCCAGAAGGTTAACCACCGACATCACTCCAAGCAACAGGGTGTCTGACTTATAACACATGACTAAAGTTCCTCCACTAACTGTTTAAGTCCATTTGATGGATTTACTATGAACCACATTCCGACTCTTCCTAGTATTTTGGCCCAAGTAGTATTTCTCTTAATTATCATTAACAGAAATAAAATGACTAAAATATCAAAACCTAATGCCCAGAAGAACATGGTATCTTGAGGCTGAAGGCAGAAGAAAATATTAGTAAGAAAGAAATATTCACAACTCTGCTGCTACAGCCTTATTCTAAAATAAGGAACCAGCAATTATCAGAAATCTAAAAGTTCATTACAAAACATAATTTTCTCCTATGGCACCCCACAAAATTCTTGATTACACACTGGGATATGTATGTGTGTGTTCCCAAAACTTAAAAGACACATATTATCTGAGTAAATGACCTTCTAACAAAGTCCAAAAGCTGAAATAGTGCATATTTTCTACAAAAAAAAAAATTGGGGAATTGTATTTCTTTTAATAAAATTTATTAACTTAATCATTTTCTATAAAAGGAGATGTTAAAAAGTAGAGGGAGTATAAAAATGATTTGTAGATGCTCATAAAACAATAAATTGTACTTTGTAGAACGCAGAATGAGAGAGAAATTGAGCTCTCTTCTATTTACAGTAGCCATGTGAAATCCAGGGCAGAGTCTAGTTCTGCACAATTCATACTGTTCCAAAGCACCCTGGCCAATTTAGTTTTGTGGGGTATGTATTTGGGGACAAAGTTTGGAATCTTGGGGAGGGCTGAAATAGAGTAGCATTGCTGATGCATTTTTAGAAAGAAAAGTAAGGGAAAGAAAACTTGGGAAAACAGCCACAGTGAGACTCTGGAGTCCCTGGCATGGAGAGATGGGCAAATAGAGAAAGAGAGTTAAAAGCCCGAAGGATAATGAAGTGTAGCTTTCCCTGGTGAAACCAAGGAGTGGTTCCATGTGCCTTTATTGGCAGGGAGATTTCTAGAAAATCCTGTTATCAAGCATCAGAGACTTTGGAAAGAGATCAAATGAATTGCCCAAGGTCACACACTGTGTCAGGGCAGACCCAGAGTTAGAACTCACAGCCCTAAAGTTTCCAATCTATTGCTTGGCTCCGTAAACCACAAATGCTTGTCAAGGAAAAAGTCTCCCTAGAGCTGAAGCAACACAGCTGGAGAATATTAACCCCATGGTTTAAAACAGACAGGATTTCACTGGATCACAGATCCAGAACCTGTTTTGGTGGATACACAGGAAAAGCTGGAGGGCAAGGAGGGGAAGGTGGCTGAGGAAATAGGGAGGCTAAATTAGGTGATCAGATCATCCCCCCAATAAACCATCATCCTTCAAACACACAGACACACACAGAAACACACACACACACACACACACACCCCTATTAAACGTTATTGGATAACAAAATTGAAAATACTTGTCAGAGAAGAGTCATTGTTTTAGAATAAGTCATTGATGTGTGTGTATAGGGGTATGTGTATGTGTGTTCTCCTTAAATCCAGAAAAGAGACTCCTATTAGATCAGTAATTAGCTCTGAGAAGATGAAAAAACAAAACAAAACAAAACACCATGAGGGCAGCTAAGTCTAAGGTCATTGAAAAAAGTACCTTCCATGTTTTGGATGATCTCTTTGTATTCTTGGCCTTTAAGCCTGAGTTTGTAAACTTTCTTGACTATTAACTCCTTTGAGAACTCAATTAAAGCTATAGTCCTCTCCCAGGGAATTCCTATGGACCCATATTCACAAATGTAATATTAAAATTTCAGGAGTTCAAAGATCTCCATAAGTCAAAGAACCCTCATACGTGAAGCCCTGTTGTAAGAGGCTTTGCGATGCTTAGAGGAAGATGTGAATGGCATTGATTGGCCCATTGGTTTCCAACAACCTGTCCATGAGCCAGCTGCCTCATGATCACATGGGACACTTGTTAAAAATATAGATAGCAGAATATCTTCCAGAACCTAATGAATCTGAACTTTGGGGGCTGCAGGAGTGGAGCAGGTGCCACAGGAACCAGTATTTTAACGAATGTCCCAGATGATTCTGATACACAATAAGGTTTGGAAAACACTGCTTTGGACAGCCGCTTAATGATGCTGTTAACTACCTAGAAACTACACGTGATAAAAGCAACAGATGGGCCGGCTCTGTGGCTTAGCGGTTAAGTGTGCGCGCTCTGATGCTGGCGGCCCGGGTTCGGATCCCGGGCACGCCCCAAGGCACCACTTCTCCGTCCAACGCGAGGCCGAGTCCCACGTACAGCAACTAGAAGGATGTGAACCTATGACATACAACTATCTACTGGGGCTTTGGGGGGAAAAAAATGAATAAATAAAATCTTTAAAAAAAAAAAGCAACAGAACTTGGGAGAGGGGGTGTAAGAATAGTGATCATATTTTCCAATCCTGATTTGGGGCCAATGGTCGAGCAATGGCAAAAATATTTGAAATTTGGCCCATCCTAGGATATCTGGGACATATGGTCATCTTGATATAAGATGAAAAATGTCTGAGAAATCACTGCTTTAAAGATAAGATGACCAGATGGTCTCTATTAAGACAGAAAGTTCCATCATTTGACTTCAAGTCCTGCATCTCTGAGTTTCTCTTGCCTGTTACCCTCTCCTCAAAACACCCCTCTTCCTTTTATCACTAGATTTCTCCAACTGCTCCATATGTGAGGAAAACTCACTGTAGCAGACCAGCCTCCCTGGTCCTCCTTTGACTTAGAGGCAAGTGCCCCAGAGACTGAACCTAGTTCCTTCTCCTTAGGTAGCTACTTCCACCCACTCTACCCTTGAGACTCCATCCTCTCAAGCTACAAGCCAAAGAGCAAAATGCAGCTCAGCATCTCCAGCTGACTCTAAGAGTATCTACACTGGCCCATTTTTATCACTGATCATTTCAAGGACAAAGACAGGAAAAACCAAAATAACAAACACGGAAAAGCTCCCTAGTTCACAGTGTTCTTACGTTGCATTCTCTGGGCTGTAATTGCTGACCTCATTATGTATCTTCAATTTCTTACTTCCCATTTATTCCTCAACTTGATACAACAATAAATATAATAAAAATAAATATATAAAATATATATTACATATATAAATATAAATAAATATAATAAGAAATGTCTTAGAAGATAGAATGAATGAAAACAGATGATAAATTGGTGGTGCTTACTTCTAGAACTGTTTTACTCACTGTTTCAGAAGTAGCAAAAGGACACAGGCTGCAAAATACAAAACAGACTACTCACCATAGTGGTTTGCCATATGATACGTACTGAAAATAGATGCTCAATTAAACCAAAAAAGTTAAATGTCTGATAAGAGAAAGAGCTCACCAAGACAATGTCCACTTAAAAGTAGGAGTTTCTCCCAGTGTTTTGCAACCTCGTTCCTCTCACTACCTAGCTAACAGTGAGTACAGCAGTCCTGTAAATTCACACTAGCAAGCTATTTGTGTTTGAAAGGATTATTTTTATCACTATCATTATTATTACAGCCATTCACCAAATGCTATTTTAAGTGTTGTCATCTATGTTATCTCACTTAATTTTTTTCAAAAAGTTTGTGAAGTAGGTACTAGCTCCCACATTTTACCGAGGTGGAAAATGAAGATTAGAGAGGTTAAATATCTTGAGCAAAGTCACAGAAATTAGGTGTGCATGAACCAGTGTTGTGCTGTTAAACGTTTACCAACCAGCTCTTTGAGGTCAGGGGAGAGTTCCGATTTGTAATATTTGCTGATTCCCATGGTGTAAATACTCCTAGCAAGGGATTTCAAGCCACCAAGGTGATGTCACTGAACATGGAGTTGAGAAAAAAGACGTACAATCACATCTTGTCAACTAGGGCCCCAGCCCCAGCGCAACCTGGCTTGAATCTAGGCCAGCCTCATTCGAAAAGCAGACTCTTCATCCACTGCAGCATTCCTGTGACCAGATGAATATGGAAATTAAACACTGGCTATGTCTCCATCTTGGCAGTACCAAACAATTTGTAGAAATCAGCTTCTTTCCTCATTAATTGCAAAGGTAAAATACAGAGGAAAGCCACCAAATTATCCTGTTGTTACTGTGTAAAGTCAGAATCAAAAGTGAAAACTCTTTGCGGACAACTTTGAAAGCTAAATTAGAAGTAATAGAGCAAAGAAACGTAATATAAAGTGTGATAAGTCTAGTAATGAAAAATAGCACTCTTGACATGGGGCCTAGCTTTTCTCTACTTAAGAGTTTTTTCAAAACCAAATGTTATAATCCAATAAAGAGATGTCATATTACCTAGTCCTCAACTTAACACCCAGGTTTTTTTTTGATTTCCTTCTTTCATCTGTACACCACATTGCGCTAAAATCATTCAAATGTCCTTGCTTGGTTACTTTCCAAAACACTCTAATGTTCATCTCCTAGGACAAAAGTTATAAATCAAGCCAGTGTCTACAATACCTGTCTACCTCATGACCACCAATGAAAGGGAAAGGAGGAAAGCATATCTACATTTTGAAAGACGAGCCTAAGTCATCCATAAGTGTCTTTGCCCAAAAAGAAGAGAGAAGAGTAGATGAAAAGGCAAGTCTCCAACATTTACTTTCAAACCAATCGTTAGCCTGGTGATACATCACAAATGAATTTGAGGGAAAGGAATTTTTTAAAGGCTTTGCTTGGCTGACAAAACCTATGAGATAAAAGGTAAGAATTACTTTATGTATGATCATAAAACTGAAATAAATCTTCCTTCTATATCAGATTTTAAAAACTCTATCATGAAAATATGTTCTTATATATGTTAAACACTTCAAAACAAAAATCATAAACCTAGTGGAAAGGCCATTTATTATTAATGTATAAAGACAGGCAAACACACAACACAATAAATCATAAAATTGTCAGAAATTATTTGCTTCATCTAGGTTTTAATATAAAATGTTTAAGTACTCTGAATGAAGAAAAAACAAGAAAAATTAATAGATGAATATCACTTGGCAACATGAAATACAGAACATATTTTCCAACTATTTGTCAGGAAATTTCTTGAGTTTTCATTTTAAATATACTGGCTTACTATAGGATGAAGACAATAATACAAATATTAAATATTAAAGAATTAATACACAAAGCAGAAGTAGTCATGACTAATAATTTAGCAGTTTCAATAATTTAATAAAAATTTAGTAGTTTCGATAATTTAATAAAAAGTAGCTCTATTAAAATAAAAATTCAAGAGGATCAGCAGTATCTCTGAGGTACAGGTTCTTACAGAAGGAGACATGCCCATGGGCTTTTATAAATAACAGAATCTCATCTCTGAAGGGATATGTGGAAGGCACCCCCAAGAGCCACCTAACCACTGTGGGATTCCCATGGTATCTCAGCCAGGGTGGAAGAGGTGGTGACGGTGGCCAAGGAGGGCACATCTGCCTCCACCTAAACACCACCACTGATAGAAAACCTGCCGTCTCTGGGGCACAGTCCAGTGTTGGACAGTGCTAACTATGAGACTGTACATCTCTGTTCAATGAGAATATCTGTCTATAAGTTCAAACTACTGATATCTCCTAGAAGACAGAAGAAAAGCAACAGAAAGAGTATAAGATTTAAAAACAGAAAAATCAGATTCAAATTCTGAGGTCATCAGCATTAGCAAAGTTAGGTCAAATCGTTTAGATTCGGAGAGTCAGTTTCTTCATCTGTAAAAACAGTGATAAAAATAGCTACCTAGAAAAATTATGAAGATCAAATGTGATAATTGTGTAAAGTGCTTTATAAACTGTAAGTTTCTGTAAAAATAATAGATAATATGAACCCCAAAAATTACTTATTACCATTTCCATCTATTTGACAGTCCCTAAATTACTGGAAAATAGCTACCAAATGCCATCAAGGGTCTTTGAGGGAGAAAAATTTAATGTTCAAAATAGAATGTATCAAACATGCTATGGCCTGGATGTCGCCTCTTAAGTGTTTCACATTGTTAATGATAATAAAGTCATTTGGTCATGTACTGTTCTGAGACAGCAGTATGGCTATCACTTCAACGATGCACATGGTTACAGCAGAGGTCTGGCTTAGATTCTGATATATTTTGGAAGTAAAACTACAGCATTTCCTGTTGGATTAGACGTAGAGTGTGAGAGAAAGAGTCAAGTGTGGTGTCAAGATTTTTGGCCTGAGCAACTGGAAGGATGGAGTTCCAATAACAAAGATGAAGAAGACTGGGTGGAGCAGGTCTAGTGCGAAGATCAATTAAATTTGAGATGTTTATTAGACGATCCAAGTAGAGATGTCAAGTAGTACTCCAACAAAATAGAAATGAAAAGACCAAAAAAGATGGTATATAATGTTGAAACTAACTCAAGAGTTCCTTGAAAATAATTCTTGGGATGTTAGCTTTGCAACAGCCCTAGAAAACAATCAGTCAAAGCCACATGCAAAAAAATGAAAGTAGACCTTTACCTTACACCATACACAAAAATTAACTCCAAATGGATTAAAGACTTGAATGTAAGACCTGAAACTATGAAACTTCTAGAAGAAAACATAGGCAGTACGCTCTTCGACACTGGTCTTAGCAACATATTTTCAAGCACCACGTCTGACCGGGCAAGAGAAACAATAGAAAAAATAAACAAATGGGACTACATCAAACTAAAAAGCTTCTGCACAACAAAGGAAACCATCAACAAAACGAAAAGACAACCTAACAATTGGGAGAAGATATTTGCAAACCATACATCTGATAAGGGCTTAATCTCCAAAATATATAAAGAACTCATGCATCTCAACAACAAAAAAACTAACAACCCAATTAAAAAATGGGCAAAAGACCTGAACAGACATTTCTCCAAAGAAGATATACAAATGGCCAACAGACACATGAAAAGATGTTTAAAATCATTAACTATCAGGGAAATGTAAATTAAAACTACAATGAGATATCACCTCACGCCCGTCAGAATGGCTATAATTAACAAGAGAGGAAACAACATGTGTTGGAGAGGATGTGGAGAGAAGGGAACTCTCATACACTGCTGGTGGGAGTGCAAACTGGTGCAGCCACTATGGAAAACAGTATGGAGATTCCTCAAAAAATCAAGGATAGAACTACCATATGATCCAGCTATTCCATTGCTGGGTATTTATCCAAAGAACTTGAAAACACCATTGCATAAAGATACATGCACCCCTGTGTTCATTGCAGCGTTATTCACAATAGCCAAGACTTGGAAGCAACCTAAGTGCCCATCAAGGGACGAATGGATAAAGAAGATGTGGTACATATACACAATGGAATACTACTCAGCCATAAGAAATGATGCAATCCAGCCATTTGTGACAACATGGATGGACATTGAGAGTATTATGCAAAGTGAAAGAAGTCAGAGGGAGAAGGTCAAATACCGTATGATTTCCTTCATTAAGTAGTAGATAATAACAACAATAAACAAACACATAGAGACAGAGATTGGATTGGTGGTTACCAGAGGGGAGGGGGGGAGGGAGGAGGGCAAAAGGGGTAATTCGGCACATGTGTGTGGTGATGGGTTGTAATTAGTATTTGGGTGGTGAACATGATGTAATCTATGCAGAAATAGAAGTATAAGGATGTACACCTGAAATTTATACAATGTTATAAACCAATGTTACTGCAATAAACAAAAAATTAAAAAAAAAAAGAAAACAATCATTCAAAATTGAAACAGGAAATCTCCAAAAAGAATGCCTTCTAGAAAAAGAATGAAAAGGATTACAAGAAATACACAATGTGATTAAGGAGCAGAGTTATAGTGAAGTAGAAATATATTTTTTCTCTCATGTATATAAAAGAAAGGCAACTAAAAACAGAAAGAAAAATATTATTTGAGATAGTCTGATGGAGTAAATATGAAAAACGTTAAGTAAGACATGATTTTGTACAATGTAGAAATAAGAATTTATTTGACTTTTTGGATAGCACAGGTGGCATGTCACTGAAACCATCAAGAAGAAAATATAGTCATGGTTCTCCACTGAAAAATATGTATGTAGTTATTGGTTTTCAATATTTAGAATCAATTTATAGGCAAAATCTGAAGTTTACGGAATTTCTGAGATATTTTGTCTTAAGTCTTCCAAGATTTTAAAATTTAACTCTTTAATTAATACTACTGAGTTATTTTTATATATAGTATCCTTAGTGAGGATCTAAGTGACTTTTTTAAAGTAGCTAAGTTTCTTTTTTCCTTAAAGAGCAGGTCATAATTAAAAAAAAAAATCTAACCAGGTGATCTATATTAGAATTTTACTGGACATTTGAGCTCTTTTACCGTGAGAATTAAAACTTCTTTAAAAAATATGTCAAAAGCACACATTTCATGGACAAACTTCAGTTAGAATAAAAGTATAAAGCTTCAAGCTTGATAGAAACCTTGGAGGAGATCTTATTCAAAGCCCAGGACTAGATGACCTCTCCATGCTTTCATCTAACCTTGATCATCTAAGAGTATTTATTAAGCCCCTGTATGACAAAGGTGTTCTATTAGACATTAAAATGGTGTTCATCCATCTTTTAAAGATGTAATTCCAGTCTTTAGGAATGATTTCTTCAAAATAGTGAGAAGTATGGGCAAATGTCTTTGGAATTTTTTTTCAAATATTAAACAAGAAGAAAAAAAGGTTGAAAAATAAAATATGAGTTAAAAAAAAAAGACACAGTATTCATTTACCTTGTAGCGTGGTATGAAAAAAGTCCTAACTATTCCTGACTTTTAATCCACAAAAGATGTCTTTTTCATATTTGAGGTGGAAACATTTACTGACTATCTGGGTTCATTTATACGCAAATGAAAAATCTACACTTTGCCATGACAACCAACATTAATCAAATAAAAATATCCTACTAATTGTGTTGTCCCCAAGCCCACACCATTCAGAATGGAACGCCACCTGAGGCTTTCAGCCACCCTCAGAGTACAAGGTGGAAAGGGGGGTCACGCCCCACTTCTACTGAAGACTCTTGCTCAGGGACCACTGCCACCTTCTTTCCTCTTCCTACTCATCCCATAGTTACATAGTCCACCACATACTTGACATGGACTACTTATTCCTGAGATATTTTTCTTCGTCTCTGAAGATAAGTTTATATTTCTATTCCATTATTTACTAGCTCGAATTTTGCACAAATCACTTGAAGTTTAGCGTTGATTTTCTCAAAACTATTTTCTCATACCTAGTTCTTAGGTTTCCCTAAAAAAATATATAGCATATGTAAATATATAAACATATTGTACAGTATCTGGCACATAATAGGCATTCAATAAATGTTAACTGCTTTCTCCAATCATATATTTATTACATTTTTGACATTTTAGATAGTGATCCTAGAATCAGTTTTGATTCCTCAAAGGGAAAATAAACTGCTCACGTTTCCAAGTGTTAAGTGCATTAATTAAGCATTAATGATATTAAACATTTTAAATGGTGTGGGTGACTTTGAAGATTGAGAGTAAACTCTTCTATACCACCAGCAGTAACAATTTGCTTTACTTTCTGTGCAGAGAAGGGGGATCACTCTTCACATTTGAAAGTATGTCATGTACAATCAATAGGATAAAGCTGAAGTTGGGAGGAAGACTCAATTTTTAAAATAAAGTTTATACTTGGTCATATTATTACATACAGCAAGCCAAAGTTGTTTGTATTTGCTCCCAAATGACCCTTACGTGTTCCCTAAACAATCTAAGAACTACATAGTACCACAGAACCCACATTTCTGTGGTTTAAGGAACCTACGAGGACACGAATTCTGCCCAACCTTTTCTTTTAACAGATGAGAAGTCAAAGCACAGGCAGATAAAGTTCACTCCACAAACATGTGTTGGATACCTGCTCTGTATCAGGCATGGTGCTTATTGGGGTCTGAATTTAACAAGATCACCAAGATCTTCTGATTTTCTGTCAAGTATTCTAGAAAACCCATTTCTTGAGAGCAAAAATCAAATTTCTTCCCACCTAAGAATTAAAAGGCATGAATTAAAATATCACCACAATAAATCATCTCATTTACTATACTGGGACTGGGAAGTTTTAGAAAAATGGTTTTCTGGGTAGTTGGGGATGTCCATAAATATCTTTGTTTTAGTCTCTATTATACAAAATTATCAATAATTTATTAATCTACATTGTACTGTCTTATATTTATAAAAAAGGAAAGAAGAAAAAGAAAAAGAAGAGCAACAACAACATCATTGATGATTGAGGAGCTCGTTGTCCCCTAGGTATCTTTTAACAATCTGACTCTAGATAGAATATGTATACTATCAGATTAAATTTGTGGTGGATTCAGGATCAGTACAGAATTAGAGTGTATTTTTAAATAAATTCTTTTGGTCAATTTCTTTTTTTTCTTAAGTTTGATACAAAAGAAAAACACTATAGTAAATTCTGAATTCACAATTTTTGTGTTTTTAATAAGCCATGGTATGGTGTCTATTTAATCTTTAAAAAATAACAGCACAGGGCCCAGTGGCATAGTGCTTAAGATCGCGTGCTCTGCTTTGGCAGTGTCTTGACATGAGTACAGCCATGTTTGGCCGCTCCATTGACCTACAGCCACCAGCACAAAAAGAAATGTAAAAGCCGCTTTCCGCGAGGTGGGAACTGGCCCTTTTCCCACGGAGATAGTTGCAATGTGTAAAAATTTCAAGGCTCTTCGGGCGCTGCAGCCTAGGGCAGACTGCCCATCTGTGCCGGGTTGGGATGATAACCAGGGTAAACAATGCATGTACACAACTGCCAGGCTGGGACAATAGCCAGGAGACTCAGTGCACCTATGCCACTGATAACCATTTGTGCCTGGGAACACAGAATGCTTGCTCTGTAAAAGCTCTGTAACTCCTTGCTCTGGGAATTATCGATGCCACAAAAAACTGCTGGAAACCCAGGCCTGGTGAGAGTTCCATCTGTGGAAAGGACACCTTGCCCAGGACGTGTGATTCCCGCCTAGCTGTGTTGATTGAAAGGACTCTTCTGGCAGTGGCGCGTGGATGTTGTAATTGATTTGTTGTGAAGTAACCGATTTGTTGTGAATAATGGATTTGATGTGTTCTCTTTTTGGTCAACCTGGTGTTTCTCTTTCCGGTTGATTTGTGTCATTTCCCCTCAGTCAATGTGGATGTTTTCCCTTTCCAGTCGAGCTGATGTTTTTCTCTCTTAATAATTGACCTATTTGGATCTATTTGCGGACTATCACCTTTACTATCCTCTATATAATAAAAGATACCTTCAGTCCATTTAGTTTGAAGTGAAAAGTTTCTTTTACGTCTCCAATCGAATCCCCCGAACCTCTCATAACAGGCGGCCCAGGGTTTGTGGGTTCGGATCCTGGGCACAGACCTACGCGCTGCTTATCAAGCCATGCTGTGGCAGGGGTCCCACATAAAATAGAGGAAGATGGGGGCTGGCCCAGTGGAGTAGCCGTTAAGTTCGCGCACTCTACTTCAGCAGCCCGGGGTTCACAGGTTCGGGTCCCAGGCGCGGACCAACACACTGCTTGTCAAGCCATGCTGTGGTAGCACCCCATATAAAGTAGAGGAAGATGGGCAGGGATGTTAGCCCAAGGCCAGTCTTCCTCAGCAAAAAGGGAAGGATTGGCAATGGATGTTAGCTCAGAGCTGATCTTCCTTACAAAAAAAAAAAAAAATAGAGGAATATGGGCACAGACATTAGCTCAGGGCCAATCTTCCTCAGCAAACAGAAAGATTGGCAACAGATGTTAGCTCAGGGCTAATGTTCCTCACCAAAAAAAAAAACAAATAGCACAATTATCATTAAGCTGTGGCACCTTTCACTAACTATTTCCATCTATAAAAATGACTACCGTATTAACTAGCATTTCCCAAAGCATGGCCCTCAAACACTAACTCTAAGATGTTGCAAGAAACAAAGATGCTACAGTTAAACAAACACAACTTGTGATAGTCTCCTCTTGCAGACTGAGGCATACACTGGGTTAGTAAAGGCTTTGCAAAGTCCAGCAGAAAAGAAGCCTGGTTGTATTGCATAAGCCAGTGCTCCCTAAACTAATGCAAAATAGTACACGTTTTTAGCAGAGTATCTATTAACATCCTCTGAACTGTTGTTGTATAGAACAGACTAGAGAAGTAGGCTGTAGGCACATGGGAACGTGTCATCTTCTAAAATGCAGAACTCAACAAAATTAAGGGAAAGCAAGAAAAATGAAGCAACATCCCTCAAAGTCAACTGGATAATAGCATGAGTTTTGAAACAAATACCGCCTTGGGTTTGTTCATGTTGTTTTCTTTATCTTTTTCGCCCCTTCCCAGAGTTATTCCCCGAAGAAAACTAGGCTTTCAGAGAGCAGAGACTGTAAAAATCTTAGGCATATGGATTAGCACAGACAAGATACTCAAAACTCAACAAAAACAACTTTAAAAATTAATAAAATTAAAACTAGAACACAAAGCATTCACTACTGTGCTATTTAAAAATACCAGGTGCATGATAAGACTGGGAGGGAACAGCAAATGTAGCTGTTGCCAGTTGCAAGGAGGCTACACCACTTAGCTTATCTTCCAAGAATAAAAGAATCAAAGATGAGGAAGGCACGATGTCAAGAAGTCATTGTGTATGCTCTGTCTCTCTCTTCTCAATTTATCCCAGGTCTAGAAAACAGTCATGATGGGGCTAAGCAAAATCTGACTCCCCTCATAACCAGAGAATAAACTGCCTAAACACAGTTTCTAAGTGTCCAAATAAATGTAGCAATGTGGATCATTCTGGCATTTTCATCCAGTGCCCCTACTAGCTACTCCAGCTGTATAAGCAGCCTCATTGTGTTCCCTATAAAGCCTACACTCTGACTTTCATTGTAAGATGGTTCACACAAAAAGACTTTCAGAGGGAGTCTGGTATATTTTACGCGAGTATTCACTGAATTTGGCTCCCAGAATTTAATCTGTGACTTTAAAATTCAAAGTATACTTTGAAATGCAAGAGTAATTTTATTTCCAATAACCATAATAATGTTAGCCAATCTTATTTGAATGCTACTATATGCCGGGTACTATACTAACAGCTTTAGATAGGTTTTTCTCATTTAATCCTCACAGCAACCCTGTGAGATATAATTATCCCCATTCTATAGACAAGAAACCCAAAGCACAGAAAGTTTAAGTGAATTCCCCTAGGTTGCACAGCAATCAAGGAATGGAGATGCTATTCTAATCTAGGCAGGCTGACTCCAGATCCCATCCTCTTAATCCCAATACCATGCTGCTTTTCATAAGTAAAACAAAAGCTTCAGTTCTGTTTGGCAATCAAAGCAAGTGAAAACAAAAGTGTAATTCGTAAATGTCCCGCGTTTTCCTGCTGTGTGGTGGTTGAGTGTGGGCTCTATAACATGACTGCCTGGTTAAAAGTCCTGCTCTGCCTCTAAACCGCTGTGTGCCTGTGAGCAAGTGTTCAACCTCACTGATGCCTCAGTTTCCTCATCTGTAACATCAGGATAACAATAACCAGCATTTACTGAGCACCCACTATGTGCCATGCACCCAAACACTTTGCATGTACTAATAGATTTAATTCTATGAAGTAGATACTGTTATTATCCTTAATGCTACCTAAATAATAGAATTAAATGTTTTCATGCATGTAAAGAACTTTGACCAATGCCTGACACAGCCTATCAACGTTAGCTATCAGACACATCATGCACATACATTTAAACTCCATAACACAATTTCATCATAATCATCATCATAACAGCATCATAGGGATGCTGCTACAAATCAATGGCATATTATTAAAAGAGGGAGATAATCTAGGTTTCTAGCAATGCTTTAATGCAATATAAATTTATAAAATATTAACAATAAAAATCATGAGGGAGGCAGCCCTCTGATGGTGTAAAGCAGCAGATCTGCATGCACGCCATCCAGATCAGAAGATGGGCTTTACCACTGAGTAGCTGTGTGGCCTTGGGTAAGCGTCATACCCTGTCCGTACCTCAGCTTCTTCACCTGTAAAATGCAGACAATAAAAATGCCTGGCCTTCGAGAGCTGCAAGGTGGAGATAATAATAATGTTTGCCTTCTAGGATTAGGAGGTTTAAATGAGATGAATATGTAATGGAGTTAGAAAAAAGCTTGGCAGATAATCAAAAAAAGCTAGTTATTAGTAGTAGCTTTGTTACCATCACCACCACTACTACTACTGTGCAATTCAACTACACAACTCAGCATATCTTGTGATTTTTTTCCTCATAGAATTGTTGCCCAAAGTAAAACAATAAGGCACATGTGACGTAGGACAGCATTTGTCCTACAAACAAAACCAGCACTCCACATGAAGGTCCAATAACTCTATTTCCTAAAGTTGTGAAAGAACAGCCAGTATGTTTTGGTCTTCTTTCTATCACATCTCACCATCGGTGATCTAAAATGGAAAACTTCCTAGGGTATTATTTTTACTAAATCATTACTAACCATCATGATACAGCATGGGGATATAAACGGCATTCTAAAGAAAACTGAATTTACTGATGAATTATGCTAACTTGTGTTAATTGAACAAGGGAATGACTGATTGTTTACAGATTCACAGCCTAATAGCCTTTCCATTTTCAATGTTGGAAAAGTAATTATACCTCAAAGCATACGGTCATTCTGGAGTTTTATTACTAAGTCTGAAGTACCCTGACTATAAAAATGTATGAGAGAGCCAGGAAATGCACAGCAAGTATACATGAAAGCGCCCACTTGTACTGTTAACAGTGGGAAGTCAAGGCCTTGCACCAGAACCAAGTGTGCTCAGGGGGATTGTCTAAAATGCATGTCCTTCCCCAAAGTCCGCTTCCTTCCCCAGCCTCCTGAGCCCCAGGTTCTGGATCAGAGGAGGAGTGTCGATCCAGATGGAAACTATGACACACACTCAGTTACTTGGAGAATTACAATAATTAATCTTAAACTGACATGGGGCAACTGGAAGGTTCATGACGGAATTTGAAGTCATAAGCATGAATAAATCTCTTTGGCCCAAAGTGGAGCCACACATAATAAGCTGTTAAAAATCAGGATTATTGTTCAAACCAGCACTCTGATCCCAAGGGCAGTCCAGAATCATGAGAATTTGCTAGTCTCTTCTAAGAATACCCCATTTCCACACGCTCAACTTGGGGTTTGCCAAAACGAATGCATTTTCCAAAAACGAGCTGAGGAGATGTCAGTTGACCCATGTTTTTCTTACCCCATTACAAGTGAAATGTCTGGCTCATTTAGGAACTAGATCTCTTCCAACAAAAGGTTTAACTAGATTATTTAATTAATTAATTATATTATTACTCCCCCTTACTCAACAAAGTTTATGAGATCACTAATAAAAGACAAATTATAAAAATCAGGACCAAGAAAAGTAAGATCCAAGCTAAAGTTTCACAAGGTGAATATAATTGGGCCACAGATTCAGTTTTAAGCTTCCTGATGGCCAAAGCAAGAAAAGAAAATGTCTCCAAGAATTTAATTAGAGGGATTGCAGACATACAGCCAAATTTAAATGATTATTCCAAAATTACAGGTAAGACTATTTCAATGAATATGTGTCTACTTAAGACTCAGAGGTTAATGTTGCATAAATGTTTCATACATGTCTCGTTCAGAGCAAGATCTTGCTGCCCTTTCCCCTAGAAAGGCCTCTTTTCTCTCCAGAAGGAAGGTCTCTACAGACGATATTTCAGTTTTAAAAATATGGTCAATGTTTCTATGTTAAACCAAGGAAATGGATTATTACCAAGTAATGGCCCTTATACTGCCAATAATGCATTCTTATTTTGCTAAAAATAAAACAGAAATAAACAAAACAAAATGCCCTGTTAATGTGGATTTATCAAGAATTCAGAAAGAGATCAGTTCTCATTAGTTAGTCCAATGTATTGCACACAGCAAAAGCTCAGTAAATGTGCTGGATCAAATTAGGCCTAATTATTCAGGTATCAGATACATATAATCACAATCAACAGTTGTTGTTTTCATGTTATTTGTTAAATGTTTTAAGTGTAATTTTATAAGTATTCATATATAAATAAAATAAAGTTAAGAAAGTGTGTGAAATAATAAAATGATGATAATATATATATAGTAAAGAAAAAGGGACAGAATTTAACATGCAGTGAGAAACTACCCTGTATCCCACCCTGGTCTCTGGTACTTATATACATTATCTAATTTAATCCCCACAATAATTCTATCAGGTAGACACTATTATTATCATTGTTTTACAGATCAGGAAACTAAGCCTCAAAGAGATTAGATAATTCGCTCAAGATCACAGAGCCACAAGAGAATATGACCCCACATATACATAATCACAAAGTTCAAGTTATTCCTAATATACCTCAAAAGAACTTTCACGTAGCAGGGGCATGATAGTAGGTCCATTTTCTAAGTGAGGAAGCCAAAAAATCAAGGTCAAACTGGCTTTCTAGTGCATATCAGAGCCACAACTACAACTTAGAGCTTTTCCTCCACATCACAGTTGGTACGATCTAGGGAAAACAATTTGTAATAGTGGTTTCATTGATAGAAAGTCTATGACATTCTGAAGACAGAGCTTAAGTTAATAATAAATAAAAATAATTTCTTTTCTTTCTTTTCTTTTTTTTTTTTTTTTAATCCTTTTTGGCTCGTTGGTAACTAGACTTTGTAAGTTTATTTGTGAATTCAACTATTGTACTAAAAGTACAAAGGGATATAATTGAGATAAACTAAAAACATAATAAATGGACTAAAAATATACCATTTTCACAAGGGAAACCACAATTTTCTAGGCTGCATTCCCTAGAGCTAGAGAATATACTTCTAATGAGCTTTGAGTAATCATGTAAATTGAAAACCTAACCTTGTAATGCCTGATAGTGATCTAAACTACTTAGTTATGTTTTGTATTATACCACAAAACAGTGGTTTGTTCACGAAATGTAACAAAATATCATGTGTTACTCATACTTTGGCCCTAGGCTTACATGTGTTGAAACCATAATCCTCAACGTATTTCAGAGTCTGTTTAGACAACCAAAGTTACTCTATGAAAACGACCCAAAAGGAAAACCCTATTCCATTAAAAACACAAATTACTAAGAGTTAAATGTTTAAGTATTGCCTAAAGTGTATAAAGAAGATTTTAAATATAGTGCTCATTTTTCCCACTTAAAAAAAATGAAAAAGGAACATTCAGGAACCATAGAGGAAAGTGGTAAATTAGCTATGTCCTGATCTACTTCATATATGCTGCATTGTGTAATGTGGAAGAAACAAGATACTACATCCCAGCAAAGGACTGTTTGATACCAAGAGCTTCAGCTTCAGAGAGAAAGGGGTACCCTGGTTGTTAACTGAGGAAGACTTTTCTGGGTAATGCAGAACATCAGGGGCTAACATTAGACATCACAAGTTGGAGATTCTCAAGTCAAAATATCGGAAGTCCATCTTGGGAATATTTATGGACATTATTTAGGCTATAAATTCTCCAAGAACAGTGCTGTGGTAGTTAAGAATGTGAGCAGTGGGATTAGACAGAAACTACATTTGAATCCCAGTTCTGTAATTCACTAGGTCCATGACCTTAGGATAATCACTTCACCTCTCTGAGCCTTAATTTCCTCATCTCTAAAATGGGAAATAGTACTTACTTCCCTCACAGGGTTGAGAAGATTAAATGAGATGGTATATGTAAAATACTTAGCAAATTTCCTAGCACCTGGTAAGCACTCAACAAATTTTAGCTACTATCATTATTGTTATTGTTATTTTATGAATAATCTTTGTACCATTAGTACCTAACACAATGCCTATAAATATAAAGGAATCAATAAATGTTTGCTAACGGAACTGAGCTTTGTGGTTAATAGTTTGAAATCCCACATTGCTCCACTTAGTTATAAAGAAAACCTTTTAAGTACCATTATTCAAACTCTGGGAAATATTGGGTTGATCATCAAATAAGACTGGGAACAAAATCAGTTTTTTCTTTCCTGGAGAACTTCTCAGAGCCTTTAACGTAACAATGTCAATTATGAATCTCTAAAGAGGCATAAGATACAGCCTGCAGTGCTACCTAAATTTACTGTGCAGTTTCCTTATCTATTCCTGCCTCCTCCTTAAGAGGTTAGAATTCTAGGCATTTTTCAGAACTAGTTATGCATATGAATATAGATAAAAATGAATGTTGATTCCCCCTTGAGATCAGAACAAATTAGATCTTTTTCCACTTTCCCATTCCAAAGCCCACCCAAAAAAGAATTCAATCTGATGCTTTATCATGTATATAACTTAATCCTGGCTTTCACTTGAATAGATCAAGTTCACTGAGAGTTTATATTTTAAGTCATTTCTGATTTAATATGACTTTGTAAAAACATACATTAACATTAAATCCAAGATGCTAGAGCTAACAGACTCCATAATGAAGACTTGATCATGTAGGAGCATAAATTTTCTTTTTAAAAACTTACTTTTAGATAGGTTTCTCATTAAGATAAAATGTCACCCAAATCCACATCCTTGACAATGTTTAATATTTAAAAAGCAGGTAATAAAACTGTCACCTTACTCTACTAAGTAAAAGTGAAGCATGAGGCACTTCATTTTTGCCTCTCCTCCTCTTTCCACACAGAGTCTCTTCCTGGACACTCTTACTGATTCCTCAGACTACAGCTGGTGAATCCCAAATCTACCCCCTTAGCCATTTCCTCTCTCTGAGTTCAGGACCCATGTTTCCATCTATTTAGTTGATATCCTTACATGCAGTCACCTCAAATTCAACACGCCCAAAGTGAAAGTCATTATTGCTACCCCAAACCCTTTTCTGCTCACCCTAGTATCATCGTCATCTTCCTTCATTCTTCCATCTTCCTCATCTTTCACATCCAACAAGTTTCCAGCTCCTAAGCAGTTTTTCAGTTAATTTTTTTTTCCAGGATCCCCACTCTTATTCTTTTTTCAACTCCAAGAGTTTCTTAAGTAGCCTCCTGTAGATATTTTGACATTCCCCTACCCTCTATCCATCCTCTACCTTCCTGAGATATTTCTAAAGTAAAATCAGTCATTACACTCTCCTGAGTACAGTCTTTCCATGACTTCCCATCTCCAGTTAGATACAATCTAGCATGCTAGATAAGACCCCTCACAAGCTGGCTTTAAACTACCACTCTAGCCTCACCTCTCTCCACTTGCCACTTCTTGGACTCCAGGCTCTTGAAAGACCCTGCCTTTCTTGAGACACACCCATACCATGTCTTCTCTCTATGCTCTACTATCTGCCATGCCCCACTTTGTCTACCTGGTAAACACACAAACATCTCTCAATACTTACCTCTCCCACCTTATGGAATATATCCTAACTTCTGCCCCTTTGTAGTATTGTTATTCCGACCTCTGTGTTTCCCAAACAACTTGTCTCTTTCTTTATTAATGCCTTTTTATGTTGCAAGTCTAAAAGTCTCCCTCTAGACCAAGCTTCTCAAGATTCTAGGTATCTCTTTTCTCCTCCATCTCTTAGTGCTCCACACAACTCTATACAATGCCTGGTATGTGCCCATTAATGTTTGCTGAATGACTAAAAAAAAATAAATGAATGCATGAAATTCAAATAAAATTTTAAGTCCTGAAACTGGAACATTAATCTTAGAAAGAGCTATGTTAAACACAAGGAAAAGGATTAAAATATGCCAAAATCTTCCACTCCCCCCAGAATGTGACATATGTTAAATAGAAAGTATGAGCTAGTAGGTGATTCTTCTTGTGATTCCATTTATTTTGAACACAAAGACATAGACTTTGGTGTATTGTGCCATTGAATTGAATGCCTTTAGAACAAGATTAAAGCCTCATTCAGCAAGAGAGGAAATGGGTGAGTATGAGGTTGACGGGGGTAGATCATAAAATGAATTCTTGTTTGTTTGTTCAGATTAGACTTAATATTACCCTAAACAACTCAAGTCTGTTTTCATGACCATCATCTTACACTAGCAGAGCATCACCCCTGAGAAGAATATCTGCCCCTGTGTTAGCAAAAGCTTAAAATTCTTTAGGCCAGGTGCTGTGGGGAGGCCGCATGTGTTGCTCTGCCCAGCAGAGGGCGCACAGCCCCCAATACCGTGCAAGACAGGTCAACTAAACTGGCGGAGCTGGGGTGAAGTTTTCAACAAACCAAAACCTCTGAATCCGTGTCAGTGCGCTGACCTCCTGTCCTCGCCTGCTCCCTGGCGCTCTGTTCTGTTCTTTCCACTCACAATGAGGTGTTAGTGAGCTTCCAGATCTCAGGCACGCCAGTCTTGGGGCAAATGGGGAGAGGGCAAAGGGAAGGCTGTTCACTTAGGAGTGTAATAATTTCTTTGAAAAGGAAACTTTAACTCACTCCTACTTAGCATTACAGCTACAAAAAAGCATCCTAAACTGGTTATATCATACATTCTGATTCCTTCCTCCTAAGAGTGAATAAGGTAACAGAAGTGGAGGCTTTCAAAATGCCCCTCCAACCAACTTGAAGGAAAATGATTTTCTGTTCTTAATGATTTAGTTTAGATATTTTAGGTATTGGGAGTGTAACACTGAGGTCATCAGGCTATTATAAAGCTGAAGGGGGTAAACTCCTTCCCCTAAACATGTATTTATAGTTTATGAGATATAACGAGTAGAAGAAGAGAAAAAATAAGACATCCTCTCACATTCTAATGACAGATTCTTCTGTTGTCTGATTTGAGAGTAAGGGCTATTGATCTGGAAAGGCAAAACAAAAAATAACAGAACAGATTCGTGTAACTCTGAAGGAACTCTACCTGTTCCCTCTCTATGCTTTATTTGAGGAGAGCAAAGGAACACCATAGTCCTAAGGGGAGATTGTCTGTCTGCTCTGCTAACTCCAAAACCTGTTGAGAGGGAGGAGACGGCAAGAGCCTCTTGTTAACACTCAGAAAGAGCACACAAAATATTGTCTCTTTCCTTCAAAATACACCTCAAGCAGAGATGAGACGTCTGTGTGGAATTTTACCCCCACATTGAGGCACCTCTCTCCCCTCCTGTGCAAGGGTCTAGAAGCAGAATGGGAATGATTACTGGAAGGCTGTGGATGCTTCTGGCTGTAGCAGAGTAGGGAGCTGGGGAGTAGTGAAGGATGGTTGTAAATCGTGCTAAGGGGTATGATTTTATCCTGATGCCACAAGAAGCCATTGAAGAATTTTAAACAGGAAGTGACATGATCACATTTGCATGTTGGGAAGATCACTCTAGACATAGAAGATAGTGGGGCAAGCTTATGCATTAGTGCTCACTAATTATGATAAGGCATAGCAAGATCATGAATTTATTTTTGAAAAACAGAACATACCAAATAAGAATGGGGAGTTTCTTTCATTTCTAGTCCACTTGCCTTACCCTAGACCCCAGGGCCCATGCCTAGCACAACCCTAAGGGCCACCATTTATGCAGACCACAAAGCCTAGAACCACCTAAACTTGGAACAAAATCTCAAGTGACCTGACATGTACTTTATAATGTTCCAATTATAAAAGTATCATTTATCATATAGGAACTTAATTTATTTTCACAAATATACTTATGAGCGGCTACTATGCTGAAACCCTTGTACTAAACTCCGTTGGGAACTCTGAAATTAATAAAATGCAATCTCTGTCTTCTAGAAATTCACAGACTATTTCAAATTAAGTAGAGAGGAAAACACTTTTTTTACAGGTCATCTTGTGCAAATAAAAATACCAATGAAATCACTTTATTACAAATTACACATTTGTAATATATGTATCTAAGCCCTTTTAGTCTATAACACCCAATTTTCCAAGCATAAACATGTAGCTTGAATTTAGGAAAATCAAATGTGAATCAACATTTTTTTTCTATATTCTCAAGGTGTATCTCTCCTAAAAATAAGAGGCTGGATATTCTAAAAACACATCAGCACCAAATTAGAGAGTAATTATAAGCGAAAAGTTTATCTAATTTCTCCTAGAATTTAAGTTCCCCAGAGCTCAGGTGAGAGTTCTGTTCGCTCAGACCTATTTATGTTTAAAATGGCTATGTCAGCCCACTTGCTCTAAAATTCCATCATTACTGCAGGTCTGAAAAGCAGCCACCAAATAGTTAGGGAGATTCCTACCATTTCCAGGAAGCAAGTGGGCAAATCCTAAGGGCATCGTTCTGTTGTGAAGAATGCTGGGGCTACTATAAACAATGTACTAGGATAGGATTGCTAATCCCATAGAAGGGAGAGAGAGTGCAACTAGCAATAATTGGGGTAGATGACAAGAAGAATGGAAGATCCAAGAAGAGAAAGAAACAGTTCTAGTAGGTTCTCATGAGGCCACTATGACTCCCTACTGCCTCAGTAACTCAGATTTTTGGGTTTGTTTGTTTGTTTTTCCCCATACCTGGAGTAAGTATAAAGCCATAGCTTGAGGGTAGACCTACAGTCTAATCCTATATTATGGCAGACAAGTTCGGGAAGAGAGGAAATCTATTTTACTCAGCAGTTGAGCTGAGATTATTTAATGTGAAACCATGTTTAAAATCCTAAGTATTCTTATATGAAGAGGTCCTCAAAATAATGACATAAATTAACATTTTAGTTTCAGTACAAAATGGAAATAGTATGTCTATAAGAGGCCAAAGGAACTGTTTCTAATTGCATATGCTAGATGCTTTAAAATGAAAACTTTCAGGCAAAGGGCAACTCTGGATTTTTAAATACACTTTGAATTTGGCCATTTGAATGTTTAGATCTTATTTTGTGTTATATTTTACAGGCTTGGGCTTTCTACAGCAGAGCTGCTGTCATCCAACACTAGAAGGGAGAAGAGTGAGGTTACTGTGATACTCCATATCATGGAATTTTGTGATAACGAACCACAACATGAAGCCAGGGTATTGTGTGGTTCATGTAATTATTTCCTTAACAGACTCAAAATCTTCAGAAAATGCTTCTAATCAATATTATTTTATCACTCAGAAATCCATTTCACTAGCACCACATGGATTTGTGGCAAAGACATATGTGCTTGGTGGTTATGGTCCGGGTTATGGGACCTGGTGCCCTCAAACCCACAATCTTTCCCTTTGGTTCCTGATCAAATAAGCTTGGCACTTCATGTCAACATAACAAGACATAAGATAAACTTTAATAAAAAGGACTTTTTAGAGTGTATATCCAGATGTCAAACACTACATATTTCTGATTTGTACAATTATTACCCTGGAAGCTATTTGCTTTCTTTTGTATCACCTATGTGCAGGACCCTACACATGGCTAGGATGTGTTAGTTTCCCTACCACCATGAACAGTTCTGAATTTCATGTAAATATGTGACCTAAAAGACATATCCCCTTTCTTCTCTTTCTTTCTAGAATTGGCATCAAATTCATAGAATTCCATTTATGTTGCTATATTAGAATGACAGTGGTACATGTGACTTTCAACCAAAAAATATTGGAACAGAGTATTGAACATAGGAATCTAAAAATGTACTTAAGTCTACCCATATCAAAGTAAAGACAGCTTAAAAACAAAAACAAAACCAAATATAATTAGAGAATTCTGAGCACCAGCCTCACCCCATGGACATTATCTACTTCCTTTACTTGTGATGAATGCTTATTCAATTGAATCTAATCCACAAAATTTATGAGGAAAAATATCTCTACCTTGATTCTTTAGAAATTTTGAATTTTTATGTCCTCTTGACTAAGAAGAGAAAATTGGCTTACTCTGATTTTAATGAATTCCATTTTCCCCCAAAGTATTTGAGGCTTGATTTTTCAAATCACACAAGAAGTCAAGTACTAAGTCTTCTGTGTCTCCCACCAGAGAAAAAGGAACAGGGATTTTACAACTTCATCCCCTAAACTGATGTGAAAGCCCTGGAGATTAAGTTGATGCACAGAGGTTCTCTCAGAAGACTTGTGACATTTACAAAATTAATACCTTGGATGACATTCTACAAATAATGTGGTGACAGTCAACCTTGATAACCCATTCATCTAGCAACAATGATGTGTTAGATTCTGGTGGAGGGATTTTCAGCACATCCTCTTCAGTTTGGTTTAAAAAAGATTTTCATGAAATAACTTTTCTTAGACAGGCAGGGATCCAGCTTGAGTCTAAATTGGGGTTCACGCACAACTGATGAATGGGTGGATGTGAACTCTGGCTTTTATGCTTCTATTATTGGAATTTTTTGCTTTTGTTTGTTCGGGGGCCGGGGGGTGCGAGTTCCTGAAAATGAATAATAAAATGGTTTTGCATACACATCTAGGCAGAGACTGTGACAGGCAGAAAAGTCTGTAGTCTATTGCAGGTGCGTGTCCTGCACAGAAAGAATGACTGCAGGCAAAGCTGATGGAGTGCTTTCCTTGATGGGCACAGGAATGTTGCTCCAGGGCCCAGTAGCCAGAATATAACTGCAAAGAGGAAGAGAGGCTTTCTCCTCATTTGTGTGGAACTCAGTGTAGCTTCCCCACAATGAGATATGCAGAGATCCCAGCACCACATGGGCACTTTGAAGGAGCTGGAAGAGCTCTTGGTGCCAGCTCTTTTGATGCAGACACCAGTATTCCTATAGTCGGCCCTGGCAGCCACATAAGACACTGCCCCTAACTGACTTCCTGGAATTTGGACCCCAGCAAGGGGGTTGGGAGCTACAGTGGGGAAAATAAGAAAGGTTACTAAAGAGTGGGACTAATACCTGGAATTATACTAGTGAGAAGAGATGATACTACAATTTATTATGTATTATCCACAAGCTGGTAAGCCTAGGGAAACTTGGTTTAGAAATAAAAAACAATTGAATTTTAAGTTTGTCTCTAGAAGGAGTAAGAGAGTTTTCAAGAAGAAAATCAGAAGGGCAGTTTGGGGGAAGAAAAAGGAGACTTGTGATCAGTAAGGTTACTACATTACTCAGAATCATGCACATACAGGAAATCTTGTCAAATAAAGCCATCCTTAGGAGGACTGAAGAGCCGTCTGAGGGACCAGCTTTGGTGCTGAAGTTAATATGACCCCCAAAGCAAAAGCAAGTAAGCCACTGCAATTTGATGTAAAAAGCATAATTCTCATCTAAACTCCCACGCTTCATTTCCTCAACTTTAAATAAAGACATTCCTAACTCTCCAATTTATAGCCAACAATCTAATTTCCTAATTAATCAGAATGCACAAGCTACCCACAAACTTCTCAGAAAACTCCCTCAACCCTGTGGTATCCTGTGGCAAGGATAACAACCAGTGGCAAGCGAATCTCAAGCACCAGCTTCTGAGGCTTTGCTTCAAGTGTTGGTTTCAACCACCCTCTCTTGTGTCTGACCACAAAGCAGAGCTGCTTCCTGTGGCATATGAAATGGGCAGCGGGAACAAGAGATAGCATTTATTCAGCAGGAAGTGAAGAGGAAGGTGAGCCACGTTTAGGTTTCCTGTACAATTCCAATTCTACAGTCACCATCATTTCAAATCGTGGGTGGAAAAGGATATGGTCTTGGAGATGATCTCATTAGGAATCACTATTCCTTTGTCAGTATTTTGAAAGCCCAACATTGCTCTCTCTCTCCAACTCAGTTTAAAGTGGACATTCTCAATTCTAGAAGTCATGTTATCACATGGGAGAGGTTTGGAAATTGTCACCCTGTAAACAAAGATGCCGTGTTTGGGATGATGGTTGTCATTCACTGGTCAATGTTACTATCTTATAGTATCTTCTTTACCATCTGATTTTCCAAAATAATATCTTACAGTTGCTTCTCATCTGCCTTGCATCCCAACAACCTCCTTTTCCGGATGTATGTCTCATGAGATCCCCACCTGCTCCAACCACTCTGGATTCACTATTTCCTTAATACTTTCATGTCTACATGAACAGTCCCTCTTCCTATAGTACCTCTCTCCAGTTTTCTACTAGGAAAAAAAATCATATACTTTGAGATTCAAATCAATTATCACTTCTCTGGAGCCTCTTTCCATTTACCTTTCACAAGTGCTTCTGTCTCCATAATAATAATATGACATGTTGAAATATTAGAATTAATTGTGTATGTATCTGTATTCCTGAGCAAGGATCGAGCCATTGATTTCTTCCCATTTAGTGGCCAAGATTATTAGAATCTGTCTGATGAATCATGGCTCTAACTATGGTCTATTGACAGGCTAGGGAATCAGGTACCCAGAGAGGACCTGCCATGGCACAGCACTTAGGAGAGAGGTGTGCTGCGTTCCAGTTACTCTTTCACACTGCTGCACTGTGGGCAGTGGCTAAGGATGTAAGTGTGAATTTAAATGGCTGATATCTTGGCATTTGGCACTTCTTAGACCTATGCAGAGATCTGGACTGGCAAGGGTATTATAACTCTAGTGGGGAAAAAAAACACTTGTCTGTGAGAAACCATGAGCACACTATGTGGCAGAGATGAAGAAAAGGCAGTAGTGGATTGATAAGACTTTTCAATCTTTTTTCCAACCTTTTCGATAAAATAAAACATGGGATTTTTGGGGGGACAAATTGATGGAGAGGGCAGATGATAATATGTGAGTGTTCCAAAGATTAGCTGGAAAAATAAGAGAAATATTACCTATATCAGTCAAGATAGGCTAGATAATGCTACAACAACAACAACCCCGAATCTCAACAGCTTAAAATAACAAAGACCCATTCTCCCATGTTATGTGACAACTTTGGGTCAGTAGTGGATTCTGCTCCTTTTAATCACTCAGGTATCTGGGCTGACAGAGAAGCCACCATTTCAAGCATTTACCAGTCCACCATGCCAAAGACAACGAGAGCTCTGTAGGATCTCAGACCGGATATTAAATGCTCTGGCCTGGAAATGACATACACCCTCTGTTCACAACACTTTGGCCAGATCTAGTCACATAGTCCCATCCCACTATAAGAAAGCCAGGAAGTGTAATCCTACCATGTTGCCAGAAGGCGGAAAGCTGGAAATATTTCGTAAACAGCCCTGATGACTACCACATGACCTTATTTGTACCCCAAGCTTGTAAAGTAGATCACATTTGTGACAATAAATTGAAGCCTATTTTACTGAAATAGGGTTTCCTGTTGATTTAGTTTAAATAAATAAAATGCACTTTGTTCAGAGATGTTATGAGAGTCTCTGTATCCAGTCTGAAAAATTCTAGAAAAACCTATTTGAACCTGAACTGGCACAATCACTGCACAATTACATCTTTAAGAACTTTTGCTTAGGAAGCCAGGACAGCCCTGTTCCTTGTTTGACAACTATGTTGGGAAAAATTCATTCAACTATTAGCAATCATATTTTTATAAATTAAGAATTTCCTCCTAAAGGAAACAGAATCTGATGGAAGATTGATTAAAATAGCAAAAAGATATGAGATCCAGTTCCTCATCTTTTACCTATTTGCTGTTTAACTTTGAAGAGTCTCATAAGTTCAAGTGCTTGAGTTTTTCTATATAGAAATGGATAACATTACTTCATGCAATTATCAAATATTCATTTAACATCCACTGGATACAGGCAGTTGGCTACAATGGTAATGTAGAGATTAAGGGAAAAAAATGCATGATCCTTGATCTCACGAATCTTATAATCTATTCATCAGCAGTGATCAAAATCACTTGGTTCTAAATAATAAAATGTGGTAATACAGGTATGGACAAACATACTATGAAAATTACTAAGACTTTCATTAATCTGTTAAACGTACTGGTATATGAGCCCCTAAAGGGAGGTAATACAAAAGACAAGTGATAGAGGAGGCAAGGAATATGAGAGGCAAATGAACACTTTAATACCTAAATATAAAGGTGAAAGAAGATCTTCATCCATCCCCAACTACTGGACCTCCAGAGTGCAAAGAAACACATGCTCAAGTATTAAAAGATATGTAAAGTCAAACCTGTTAGTGTGGCCCATTCATGGCCTTATGTTTTCTTGCCTAGCTCACAGGGCCTTAAAGGGTTCTCTTTTGACTTCCTAGATATTTGACTTAGAAAAATTTGAGCATATTTAAAGAGTCTAATTTCCTAAACAAATACGAAAATTTACACTGCAGCAGCAACATGCATTATTACCAAAATACTCTCTATACATTCACAAAACAATTGTAGAATTTTGTCTGTGCCTCTACGGTCCTTTTAATATCAGTAGTACCAACGTGGCTTCCAAGGACATGGTGTACTCCCAATGCCTATTGTAGTTTAACTTTTTAAGCTATTTTTATTGGAAGGCATGAGTAAACTATTAAAATACAAAGGATCCTTTTAAAGCTACGAAGGAAATGTGCAAAAAGCAATGAAAAGGATAAGAATGATTTCTAAATTGAACAGTTTGTTTTATTATTAACAATAACAATAAAGTAAGTCACACAGCTCATAAGTCCTCCCAGATGAGACATCTGCAGGATTCTTTGGTCTGAAAATAACCTTAGCTTATAAACAGGTCAGCCATGTTCTGAATAAACTTAAGATTTCACACTACATGGGAATGTGACTATTTGCTCTTCAACATGTCCAAGATTTAGTGTTAATTTAAAAGCTTTTCCTTCCAATTAAAGAGGACATTATTTCCATCAACTTTAGGTAAGGGAAAGGTACCAGAAACCGCTTTTGATGAACATAAATTTTTTAAGCTACTAAGTTTAAGATCATAGGCTATTAACTATTGGTACACATTCTAAAGCCTTCCCAGCTCACAGGTGTAAATAGTCTATGTTATGTTTTAACCTTTGTTATGAAAGACCATCCCTATATACTGGTTATCACATTTGACCTCTAATGAGCTGTGATAGCTGAGTGATTTTGAAGAAGAGAGTGGTTATACAGCTGTAGCTTGTTCCTAATTTAACACTGAAAATTTATTGTATTCTTTTTATGGCAAAAAAAAGAAAAAGAAAAAGAAAGGAAAAGGAGGGGTGTATCTAGTAACCCATTGAGATACACAACATGAAGAGAGTTGCTGAAAGTTCCTGAAGTTTCTCTTTCTCCATGCCCCTGTCCAAGAATTAACATGAGGACTTGTCCTCTGTCTTTAAAATGTTTGTCAGTCTTATCAACTTCAACTTGACAATTAACTGCTCCCAATTTTCTATGAAATGCTTTTCAAGGTTCACAGGCTCTACTCTACTTGCTTCTCTGTTCACAGCATTAATGGATCATAATAATATATTATAGCAGAAATTAAAGAAGTACAATACATTTCCTGAAGCCTCTACAGATGGGAAAGGGGAATGGAAAGAATGCAGCCTTTAGCGTCATACAGAGCCATCACTTTATAGCATTATGACCTAGGCCAAATAACTTCACCTTTTCTAGGCGCCCATTTTCATCAACTGTAATATGGAGGATAATAGTTTCATCACAGAGTTGTGGCAGATAATATATAATATATTTAAAATCACCTGGCACATTATAAGCTTTAAATTTTTTGGTTTCTTCCTTAGAATATCAAGTATATGGAGAACTTTTCTTTTCCTGATGTCTGACAAAAATTCTTTCTGTTTTCATCATCAATGCCAGTGGCTAATCTAAAATGAAAATGATTCAATGATGATGCAGAAAAAGACTGTCAATAAACTACTCCTACGAGAAAAGATGCTTTAAAGATGTGATCTTAATTCTAAAACTAGCAGAGTGGCCTGAGGGGTTGTTGAGGTGGGCTGGGGATGCCCAAGTAGACGAGGCTTTGGGTTGCTCACTCTACTTCAACTAAAGCTTCTGTGCTTTGTTTTATTTTATATTGACTGTGTATAAATGTAGGATTTGGGTAATGCGCCAATGATGGCCTACTTATAATTTCTTTGTTGGTGCCACACAGGACCTGACTGTAATCCTGTGAAAAGAGAAAGAGTTTCCCCAGACGGGACAGCTGTCCTCACTGTGAATAACCCTGAGCGAGTTAGCACAGGTAAATCCAGGGCCAAGATTTGGCCCAGATTCCCAGCCTGGCGTGGTTTCGGTGGTGGAGGATGGGCCCACCCCAGCCACATGGGGGAGGCTGAGAGAAACAGTAGCTGGACTAAAAAGAGTCTGGGCTGGATCTGGATTTGTGCTGCTATCAAGAGTCGTGCCCTGTGTTGTATTCTCCCTCTTTTATCCCTAAATCATATGTATGTCTCATACAAAGTGTGCTCTAATAGGCTCTGATGGACTGTGGTGATTTAGCTAAAGATCTGCATCCACATTTGGAGAAAGGCAGTACAGTGTCCTTCTTTGGAAACCAAAGTATGGAGTGGCAATCATTGTCACTGGGAGAAGACACCAAGTCCAGCATGCTCTCCCAAGGCAACCATTTGATAATTTGAAGAGTCTGAGCTAGAAACAGGGGACAGGGGAGAAGGAGGTGCTTATTCTTAACGCATATACGAGGCAGAAACAGGAAAAATAATAAAAATCTAACACTTATACAGCATTATATGTGCCAAGTGCTAAGTGCTTTACAATTATTTACTCATTTAACCCTCATCCAAATTCTATGAGGTAGATATTATCCGCATTTTACAGAGGAGGAAACTGAAGCTTGAGGTTAAGTAACTTGCCCAAGTGGGATAATTAAATTATTCGAGAACATTTTGAGATAGGCTAATTCTCTGCAATTTGGCAAGTGGAGGCTCCTGCCATAATAATTGGTTATGAAATGGAAGTGTGATCATATTTTATAACTATGGTAGAGGTGACCTGGTAGAGATGACAATACATTGGGATTTTACATAACATTTTATTTGAAAAAATAGTACTGAGATTTAAAAAAAAACAAAACACATACACACACAAAACTCAAAAATGTCCTCTTTAAGACTGTTTACTACTGTTTTAGAATAGTGTTCCCAAGCTTTCTTATCCATGACTACTCAGACAGGGCAGACTCTTGGGGGCAACAACTCTGCTTGTTCCCCTTTGTCAATGCCCATTCTCTCATCACCATCAAAATCTGCCTACTGGCCCTGAAATCAACATCCAGGGATAAGCCACTTTGTTTCTACCTCTCTGATGCTGGTTGCCGGCCAACCGAGAGGGGGTGGTTGTGGAGAGTCAGGGGAGAGAAATAGTCAAACCAAGAAAAAGGAAGATGGGCTCCTGCTAGGATCGCAGGAACTCTAGGCCTAGGGCAGGGCAAGGCTGGGTCATTCAGCTCCTTCCCTGGTCTGTATTCCAAGGCCACTTCAGCCTTATGGACCTGAATTCCTAACAGTCCCATGAGCCTCCTGCCTTCTTATCTGGCCATGTCCTTCACAATCTTTGTCTTATCCTCTTTCTGTCACTCAGTCACTTAGAATCTGGCCCAGAACTATGCCTTTTCTCATAGGCACTGATCTAGACTGATCACCTGGCTCTTATTTGTGACCTTAATTCCAAACAGGATATTTCACTTAACTCTTTAGATAGCTTTTTGATGCAAACGTGTCAAAATGGAAAAATCACCGTTTGTAACTGAGAAATGTGTGCAACAGACATTGCTGAACTTCAGTCACCATTCCCGAGACCTAGAGATGAGGAACAGTAATGAGTTGAAGACCATCCTTACTTCACTGGTAACGGGAAAAAAATATTGAATTACTACTTCCTTGTTGTTTTTGGTACACATCAAAATATCTCAGTCAAATCATATTCAAAATGTTGCCTAACTCAAGGTAAGTGCCTCCTCAGCAGAACCTGGGGAGAACCCAAATATAGAATCTAGAATCAAACTGAAAAGCCCCCAGACACTACTTTGCTTCTAAGTTGACTACACTTCTTCCAAATGTCACACAGTCCCCCATTTCATATGCATCTCCTTAGATTAGCAACCTCGAGTTTTAGAGTGTGCAAAGGCCCTCACCACCTTTCTTTACCTTCTTATTCCCGTTAGCCCTCTACTGCAAGCTCTCTGCCCACCGTCCCTCTGCCCGGGGCTCCCAGACTCAGACACTAAAGGTGAGATGACGTACCACTTCTTCCAGACAACCAGTGATTGCAGGCCTTCTCTTCTTGTAGTCTGCAAATCCAGGAGCAACAGCCATCATTATCTGAATCTCTGCCACAAGGGAATGAGGGAGACAATGGGACCAAATTCCTATCTTATGGGCCATCAGTTATTAATAACTAAACTGGTCCAGCCCATGATTATGGTGACTAGCAATTCACAAGAGTGAAAGTGACCTTAATGAAAATCTACCCCAACTTTTCAACAAGTATTTAACTCTGTTCTTTAATATTACCAAAGAGTTGTCTTCCAATGTAAGTTTGATACCTCTTACCATATGGCTAAAAAATTCTATCCTTTTGCAGTTTTTCTATATTTTGTGAAAAGAAATAATTAGAAATGGATTAAAAAAAAAGTTAAAAGAATATATCCAAAATGCTTTAAGTATATTAGAAGATCTAAAAAAAAAAATCACAAAATCAACAAAGTTACCATTTTGTTCTTTGGTTTTAAGTTTTCATTAACTGTTGAAAGAAATATATTTATGGAGATATTAACATTGCCTTAACACAATTAAGATTCAGTAAGTTCTCTGACCCTATTTATATCTAATCTCTCTCTCCTCTGTCTTTAAAGTGAAATTACAGGAAGAAGAATAAAGCGGGTATCAAAGAACAAAAATTCAATGGGAGTAAATTTAAAGATCTAATTGGCTTTATTCACTGATTCATGAATTGGGCAGCATCCCATCCAGCAAATGGGAGCTTTGAGGAGTTGTACAAAATGGAAGGTTTTTATAGGCAGAAGTTAAAAAAAGTTTAACAAAGAAGTTAAAAGAGTAGATTATTTCAGGCAGTCACCTTCCCTTAGGGGAAGGCAGTGGGTCTTATGAGGCAGATTACTTCACTAGTGTGGATCAGGGAATTCCAGACCGGTTGGTTTAAAATCCTACTCCCGAAAGAAGCTGAAACTGCAATTAGGTTAGGTATTAAGTTTTGCTGGGGCTCAGCATAAGTGACTCCATTTTGGGCCTGTTGTTTCTTTTTAACAGGGGTAAATATGAAAATATTGCCAAGGATTACAGTCTTAAGAATACACACACACACACACAAACACACATATATGTATATTTTTAAGTAATGCTGACATTACCAAACAGAGTAACAAATCATTATGACACCAATTACTAGTGTTGCATCAGTTCAGAAAAGCAATTTTATTTAGATTATTTGAATTAGATGACACGTTGAAACTTTGTTATATATAGATGTATATATTTAATTAAATATTCATTTGTCCCACAACAGAATTATTTCCTAGCTCCCAAAAACTGTCAGATATCAGTTTTCTCTGCAAATGTATGCATTATACTACTCAAGATTCTAGGAAAAACGGCAATTAAATGACTGAAAGATAAAACAAAAAAAAAAAAAATTACATTTGTTCAGTGCTTTATAGCCAGCAAAGTGTTTTCACATTCATTACCTCAAATTCTACATTAGTAAATGCAATCTATTCAAAGAATAACATATCCTGTAATTGATACTTTCCCTAATAAGACTATTTTTAAGATTAACGAGAATCATTGAAGTATTATTACATATGATGTTGATACAGCTTGAACCTGGAGAAATGCTTAAAGCAGAAAACCAAGACAAATGCTTAAATCATAACCATTAATTAATCTTGTTTATAGTTCTTTATTAAGATTAATCACTCTTTAAGAATAAAACCCTAAGAATTAGAATGGGACCATGGGAAAGTTATTTAACTACTCTGTATGTCACCTCTTCAATTATAAAACAGAGATAACCCCTTATCTTCTCATAGACAACAGACTGGGCCGGACAATATTTTGACATCCTCTCTGCCTAAAAATTGTATGAATCTATGGTTTTATGAAAACACAACAAAATGAGTGAAGACAAAGTCATGAAAGCCTTTTAGATAATTAATTCTGCATGACATTTTCTTGGAAATACAAAAAGAGGAAATCAGTATATGCAAAAAAATATCGATTGTACTATTGTCTCATATAAGTGGTTGATTGTAAAAATAAGAATTTCATTATGTATTGGGAAATTTTAAAGCAAGCTTTCAAAGGGGCTGACGACCTCATATGGTAGTTATTTTTCACTTAAACAAAATAAAAGGAAAATGGGATAAATCATATGACATCTTACCATTCAGGTTTAATTAAAATATCTCTTCCTCTTCCACCTCAGCCCTCTTTCCCATGCCAATGGCAAATAAACACCAAGTTGAATAAACATTTACTGCGTCAACTCATGTTAAATACAAAGTTAACTGCTTTAGACACACACACACACACACACACACACGTCTCTTTTAAGAGTCTTCAATTCCTACATCATTTTTCTGTTATACGTGTATAGATATCATAAATATGAAGATATGTTTAGACATAAAAAATTTAGAATTATTTATTTGTCAAAATAGCCTGAGTTAGAATAACTAACCATACTCCTACCTGCCTTTGTGAAAATAAACTTGGATCTACTTGTCTGTCTTTGTTTTTCAGTCAATTTTATTGAAGTGCATTTACATAGAGTAAAATTCAGTCTTTTTAGTTCACAGTTCTGTGAGTTTTGACACATGCATAATCATGTGGTTACACCACTACAATCAAAATATAGAATATTTTCATCACTCCTCAAAATTCTCTTGTTCCTCTGTAGTCAATCCCTACCCTTCACCCCTAGCTCCTAGAAGGCACTGATCTGTTTTTTGTCCCTATAATTTTACCTATTCTAGAAAGTCATACAAATGGAATCACAATATGTAGCCTTTTACATCTGGCTTCTTTCACGTAGTGTGATGCATTTGAGATTCACCCATGTTGTTACATTTATTTATAGTTCTGTTACTTTTTATATTGCTAAGTAGTATTCCATTGGTTGGATATATTCTATTATTTGTTTACCCATTTACCAGATGAAGGACATTTGGGCTATTTTCTACTTGTAAGTCTTCCTTAACATATCAGAGCATAAGACAATATAGTATGGTGGTTAAGAGCTTAGGTTTTTGAGCTAGACAGATTTTAGTTCAAACCCCAGGTCAGCCATATATTAACTTGTATCCTTGAGTAATTACTTATATTTCCTGAGTCATAGTACTATTGTGAAGATTAAATTAGTATGTGATTTGTGATTTGTAGTATCGAAAATGGCTGCTGTTATTGTTGCTATTGTCTCTAGTTCTCAAACTCTGCTGTACTTCAAGTCTTCAAACTGATCCCAAACATAACATCTTCAATTACCTCAGAGCTTCCGCTATATCCCTTTACCTAAAATATACCACCCTTTCTTCCTGCTTCCCATCTTCAAGACCCAAATTCATCTTCCTCCATGAGGACTTTCCTAACTCATAGTCCACATTTATGTTTCCATTCTTCACTTCTTGTAGCATGCATTATCCAATCTGGCAGCCACTACCCACATGTGGCTTCTTAGTTTTAATCACAGTTAAATAAAATTGAAATTCAGGGGGCCGGCCAGGTGGCGCAAGCGGTTAAGTGCACGCCCTCCACTGTGGCGGTCCGGGGTTCGCTGGTTCAGATCCCGGGCGTGCACAGACGCACTGCTTGTCGAGCCATGCTGTAGCAGCGTCCCATACAAAGTAGAGGCAGATGGGCACAGATGTTATCGCAGGGCCAATCTTCCACAGAAAAAAGAGGAGGATTGGCAGCAGATGTTAGCTCAGGGCTGATCTTCCTCACCAAAATAAATAAATAAATAAATAAATAAATAAATAAAAATAAAAGTAAATAGATAAAATTGAAATCCAGTTCCTCAGTCACAGTAGCCACATTTCAACTACTCAACAGGAAAATGTGGCTAGTGGCTGCCATATTAGGCAATGAAAATAAAGAATATTTCAATCATCATAGAGATTTCTATTGGATAACACTATACCTAAAACTAAATGGTTCCATGTAGAACTGGGTTACATGATACGGTCGTATTCTCAATTTTTTTGTGCACATAGTCTTATATTCCACACAAAACTAATAATTAGCAGACATTGACTGAGCATCTATTCTGTGCAAGACACTCTGCCAAGGACTGAGGATCTGAAGACCTGCCTTCTAAGAGCTTATGACAATATAAACCTTAAGCAATGATACAACATCTTTAGGTGATCCTGAGCTACCCGTACAATAAATGCTAAAGGAATTTAAAAGGAGAAATGATTACCAAGGTCTGGCTGGTAAAGAAACAGGTCATTAAAAGTTTAGGACATATATGAAAAGGAATGTTCCAAGTAGGTAGAAAAGTGGGCAGAACCTTATCTTATAATTTTTTATATTCCTTCCAGAGCATTAAGCTCAGTGCTAGATACAGAGGGTCATAACTAACACACTGAGACATGGGAGAAACAAATGATCAGGAATAGGAATAAATACAGAGAGATGTGTAACAGAGGATGACATGTCATGTGATAAGGATTCAAAAACAGATGCTCAAAGCAGATCAAACTAAGCACAGATTGGCAAAAGTAGGTGTAGAACAAATCCAGAGGTGGGGGCTAAGAAGCAAAGCCAAGTCAAGTTGAAAAAATATTGATAGATAAATAGAGAACAGGCAATCAAAGTGATACTGAGATAAACACAAGCTCAAGGAGGAAGGCAGTGTCCAAAGGTTAGGACAATGCAGCCAGAAATAACTCATCACCAGAGAGACTGGAGGATGAGAGAATGCGTGCCCATATAGGAGGCCAGACTGGGGAATGCAGCCAGTTTGGAAATACTATTCTAGCTAATTTCTTGTCCCTGATAGTTCCACCTGGGATGGTTTGTCTTCCTGTGTCAAATGCTCAAATGACATATGGAAGTCATATAAATCTTTTGAATAGGTTGTATTTATTGGCTAAAGGCAAGATAGCTGAAATATTTATATTAATATTTTTAAATTAAGCACAAAGGTAAAAATCTACAAAAACTATATTGAAATGTATGGTAAAAAGTAACATCCTTAGGTTTACTGGCTTTCTGCAAGGCCCTACCTGCCCTAATGGTGTCCCTCCATTTTTCTGTTGTCTTATTTGGGCTTTTATTTGGCTTGAGTGACCTGGTCAAGAAGCTGGTTACAGAGACATAGTTGCATTGCTTGTTGTTGGGTTCCACCATACGTGTTTTGCCAAAAGATCTACACAGTCACAAAACAGTGTTCTTCCAAGCTTTGTGTGAAGCTAAGGAGTCTCAAAGAAAATGTAAACTTTTTAAAGTCCAAACCTTGGACGAGAAATCAAATGTGTTTTTAGAGGAAAAGGCAAAACAATTACAACAACAAAACTTGACAGCAGTAGCACAGTCACTTTGGAATGATCTGCCTTAAAGAGACAATGTGTCTCAAGAATCAATCCAAATACTACATCACCCACCCTTCGGGTATGAGGTTGTGACTCACTATCTGAAACCACAATGCTCATAGAATCTTCAGAGGTTCTAGAATAACCACACTTGGTCCGAGTCAGCAATAGACAGAAAGTTCATTAAGAATTCCCCATTTTCCCCACTACAGTCTTTTAACCATGAGAAGCTACCTACAACCACAGGAGCTGATGTCCCAATCATTCCAGTCGCATTTACTGGGAGAGGATTCTGGGAACCACTGGAGGGTGACTTGAAAGGTAAACGGTCCAAGTCAGTTTAAGTGTTGAGAAAGGATTAAGCCATGACATTATCATTTGCAACACACTTGCGTGAGAAGACCCTTGTTTTCTAATTTCCCACTTACACAAGAATGTCAGGAGTTACTCCCGAGGGGCCGGCGCCATGGCTTAGCGGTTAAGTGCGCGCGCTCCGCTGCTGGCGGCCCAGGGTTCGGATCCCGGGCACGCACCGACGCACCACTTCTCCGGCCATGCTGAGGCCGCGTCCCACATACAGCAACTAGAAGAATGTGCAGCTATGACATACAACTATCTACTGGGGCTTTGGGGAAAAAAATAAGTAAATAAATAAAAGGAGTTACTCCCGAGAAGGAGCAGAATGCCAAGGCATCCTGGGAAGCCAGAATCATTACTACTACCTCAAAGATAGAGAATCATAATGGCAGGAGAAAAGTATTCAGTGTAAATGATTTGCCACAGACTCATGGTACTGTCAATAGCACACTAGAGTTAGATCAAGATTCATATTCGAATCCTAGCTCTATCACTTTCCAGCTGAGTGATCTTAGTTTAATCCCTTAATTTCTCCTGTCATCAGTTTATTCATCTGTAAAATGGGATAACACATTTCTTAACTACTTTGATGGGGCACTGTGACAATCAAATGAGATAATGGCTGGGAAAACACTTTGTAATCTGTAGATCACCATGCACATGGGAGCTATTATCTGGTCTTTTTCCCTAAAATACTGTTCCTTGGAGCTCACTTAGCCTGGGGTTTTCCAACTGCACTTCTAAAAGAACATTTTTGGAGCCACTCAAAGGAAGACTTACACAAAATATGAGTATCTGTTTTCTGCTTCTTTTTCTCTGATCCAAGGAACTTGCTTCCTTTCACAGATTTAGCTCTTTATGTCATTAACTAAATTTAAATCATGCCTAAAGACTTACTTGTTTGGCAGCACAGTTTCATATCCTGTTTGGTTTAATTTTTAAAATTCTTTAGTAAAGCGCTCCAAGATGTTTGCATGAAGATCACTCAACAAACAGAAGCCTCTCTTGAATACACACACAAGGACACACCCACATCAATGAGAAGAAACATAATACAGACTTTTGTTAACATGGTAAAACAAGTCTACAGAAAACAGTTCCTAAAATTACATTTGCTGCCAAGATTGTATGGGCATTTCCTGGCTGAGAGAGCCTTAACCCCCTCAAAACCAACTGGGAAGGCTAATGTGATCTTCTAGAACCCAAGTCCACCAACTCATATAGGGAGAAGATTTAAGTGTACAGTTCAACATAGAGACAGTATTTTCCATGAAGCAGGCATCCTGGCAAGAGAAAATTCCCCAGTGTTTCACCATTTATCAAGAGACTAACCATCAGATCCTGAACTGTGTTACATAAGCACAATACCCTTATTGTTAGCAGCTGTTCATTGGTCAGCATTGCACAACTGACCAGGTGCACGGCAGGATGGAGTTTTGTCTTTATCCAAAGACTCGGGGTAGATGGGCTCCAGACTCATTCAGTGATGGTAAAATATTGGCTCCAAGCCATCAGAATTATTATAGCCCAGAAGTACTTTGCCAATTTGCACATATGTGGTAGAAAATAAAGCATGCTGCAGATACCAAAAGAGCCATTGGTTTAATTTGGAAACATTCTTTTTGATTTGTTTAAGAATTGATTTTAAGCTTAATTGTCTGGTTGTGAAGGTAAAATCATTGACCCAATGTCACTAAAGATCATCAGACAATTCCAGGGAAGATATATTTTGGAAGATATACTTTTGAGTTATCAATGGCAAGGATATTTGATTTTCAATCATCACTTTACGATAAATATATAATGCCAAAATGTATTTATTAGAAGAACCAAGGAAAAAATCTATCCATGCAGGATGGAAGAGTTTCTAGAGTGCAAAAAATCTATCTCCTTTTATACTCAAGAAAAAAATTTCTTTCACTTGAAATTAACCATTAAAGTTCAGACTTCTATTGTTTTATGACAGTAATTCAAAGGCTATTTTTCATCTTTGCTCTTCACTCAGTTTTAAATTTTTAATTATATTTTCCTTTACTGATGTAATGGGGAGCCATTCAATAAATTTGTTGTTTTCAAAAGCTTCAGACAAGCAGTTAATTGCTATTTAAGGGTATTAACGTTGTAAAGCAAGTTATTGAACTGCCAATTTTTTGTTCAATAATCGTATTTTCAGTGAGTCAGTTTTTTTGTTATTGTGTTGGTTTAGTTTTTAAGGAAGGTATATGTGTATATAAAATAGAGCTAACCTAAGGCTTTTTGTGGAAGAAAAAGACAATATCAGGAAATATTAAGAATATCAACATTATTATTATAGACAACGCCATATATTGACATTATTAAGCCATTATTTTCCTAACCTTTATGGATATAGAACTAATATATACTAGGCAGGTGCTCTGTGATAGGCATGGAGCTAAGGGCTTGCCCAGTGTGGAAACTACTATTAGTTTCCCGAATGTATAGATGAGGAAAATGAGGCAAAGTGACTAGAGAAAGCTGGAGTCATCTGACTCCTGAGCAGTTGCTCTCACCTTGCAACCTAATGATTGTGTTTGCAGCAGTAACCGGCAGAGGAGGAGCAGGCCTTCAATAAAAGTCCTTTGTTAGAACAGTATAAATGAATTCTATCTCAAAGTTTAGGCCAAGTATACATTTAGGACAGGTAAAAACTAGTGCCCACAAAAACAGGATTATCAAATACCCAAGTTATTAATTATTTTTACAGCACTTTTATTAATGAAAAACACTCTTAAGACCCTACGCCTTGATTAAAATTGTTTAGCGACAAATAGTGACTACACTTTAGTTCTGGTTGTGAGGTGTAATAACAGAATTCAAGTACATCATTGTTGAGCGACGCTAAAGACACTATGCAATTTGTTAATATGTCCTCAACTGGGAAATAACATATGGATTATGTCAGTGAAGAGTAACCTTCACAATCCTGCCAGTGAGGCCATTCTGAAGGGGATGACTCCATTTTCAGACCCGATTATAGGTGCAGTTTGTAGTCTGTGTTGACTCTCTTTTCCAGGTGAGGAAAATGAGGATGTTTTTATATTCCAGTATTGTTTCTGGAAGCAATCTCTCCTCGTGACTTTTCCCTGGTTATCCTTATGAAGAGTAGTGTATGTTTGTCCAGGATTGGAATTTGCAACAGGTTCTGTGAGATTGTGTGTGTCCCTGTTCAACATTTTCAGTACCAAAATGTAAAGAAGGAAGATGTTTCCTGAAGTTTTGTTTTCCCAGAGTTGTCACCCAGGAGGAGGGACATTCTATACTAGTTGCATAGACTAGTCTTTACAAACATGGAGGTGACTTGGCACTCTCTGAGATTTTCTCTGCTTACTTTTCAGGTGGACTTTTCCTTCCCCTGCTGTAGATCGCAGGCTGAGCAGAATCTCCCTAAATTAGGTGCTATTTGTACTACATCTCGCAAAAATTATTCAAAAATTCTAGCCTGTGGGTGTTCCTATTTCTTACTTTCTGTGCAAATACAGTCTTTTACCTGATATATATCAGGAAAAAGATTATACACACATACATACACATCATTTGGGAGGTAGAGTATTGAATGTGTGGGATAAAATCACAATTTTGAAACAAAAATAAAGTAGTCCTTTTTTTAGACTTCCTCCACAATTATCATATTTTAGGGGAAAAGAATAATTTCCATATCTTTCTCTGAGAATACAGTGAAAACTAAAACAAGTTGCTGTCCTTCTTCTTAACAGTAAAACAGACAACAGGTTTTTTTATGAAGCTATTTAAAGAAATAAAATACAGTATCATAAAACAATTGCATCATCCTTTGCTAGAGCAAGTACATTTTCACACAAATCTAAAATTACACATTAGTCAAGAAATGTCATGTGCCTTCCTCCTGACCCACCACATTTGAATGCCTTTGCTAGTGGAGTCATGTGGGCTGCTTTCTTACTTGAGCTCTAAACAAAGTGCAGAGCAGTGCTAGATACACCACCTAGGATGTTCTGGCGTTCCAGTTTGGCCTTTGACAGAGTGGCTTGGGTATTGGGCCCACACAGCAATTTAAAAGACAATGTAACTAGGTAGATGTTATGCCTGCACAAGCTACAAGTCTTCTAGCACTTTTGTTAAACTTTCTTCACTAAAAGCAAAAAATATTTTAAATGCTTATGGGACATATTTTCTAAGTAGAATAGGCACTACCTTTTGGCAAACCAAGAGTTTGTCATCTCATTTAGACAGACAGACAGATATATACATATATAATATATATACAATTATGTATACTCTATGGAAAAACTTACCTTGTTCACATTCATGTATCAATCAACTAATGGATTTCTCTCCACAAATTTGCCTTGCAAAAACAAAGTTCTAGATTAAGCTTTTCCAATCGCCTAATAATTAAAGACATAATAAATCTAGATAAGCTAGTCAAAGCTAAGAATGTCTACACTGGCTTTGCAGATTGTTTCAAACGGCTGAATAAGTTGCTTTAAAATTACCCCATTTATCCCATAATAAACCTGACCTGATAGGAGAATTATCCCAGAAGAAAAGACAGCATGAGGAAATTCTGACTCTACCTAATCCCTAAACCATCCTGCTGCAGCTCAGGCAGGACTCCCTAAGATCAGTAAAGGGACTACTTGCTTTGGCTTCACATGAGGTGTGTAGCTGAAGTCTCCTAGACTATGCAAATGTATTCAGTGTGCCTGCCATGCTCTAGTCCTGATCTCCTCAACTGAGTTCCCCCTTCATTGAAATCTCTGCCGTCGACATTTAGTCACTGTATCCTGACTAAGCCCTCTAGAATCTAGACACTCCATGTGCTAAAGCACCCCCACACCATTTAGTCTGTTTCCATAAAAATAGATGAGTGTGCACTTGTTTATGTGTTTTCTCTGTGTGTGTTCTTGGGCCCTTTCATGTGTCTGTCTGGCTGAACTGAGGGACTGCAGAGTACTTCCTGCAGCCCAACCACAGCAGGAAGGCTCGGCTCTGGTCTTGGACCACCAGGAGGATCCCACCAAGGACCTGCTGTGTGGGGGAGGAAGCTGTACTGTCTCACAGCTCCTCAATAGCACTAAGCTGCAAAGGAAGACAGAAGAAATCACAGAGCCCTGAAACCATGGCTCAGGTTGTTATTAGGCAGGGTTGAAATGTCATTTCAGTTTCTATAACTCATTGAATCCATTTAACTCTGTAAATGTGTTGCTGGAAACCACAACGAAAAGATGAGATGCTAGTGGCAGTCTTTAAGTGATGAAAGGTTTCCCCTTTTTTTGCTTAGCCATTCACTTTTTTGAGGTTCTAATAGAATAATATAATATGCTTTAAGAAAAGAGAAGTAATACTTTAGATTGTGAGTTCTATAAAGGCAGGGAGCACTACTTTTTTTTGTCTGTTGTTGCCATTATTGTTGTTGTTCATGATTGTATTGTCCCTGGGGCCTAACAAAGTGCTTAGCACACTGCAGGCATGAATTAATATTTACTGAGTGCTTACACATTCTAGATATTGTTCTGATCTGGGGATACAGTGATAAACAAGACAAACCTCTTGCTTTCATGGAGCTTACATCCTATTTGGGGGGAGGAAGCAGAAAATAAATAAATAGAGAATTAAATAAAGAAGAAAATATCAGAAGGTGATAAGTGCTATTAGAAAGTGTCAGGGTGAAGGGTTAAGGAGCTAACTTAAACTGAGTGGACAGTATGGGTCTTTTTCACTGAATAACTGGAGCTGGCCATGAGAAGATCACACTGTTTCTCAGTCATGGCTGCCCATGAGAGCCATTTGGAGAGTTAAGGAATCAGAGACTGATTTCACAGGGCTTAGGTGGTGGGGCCTGGGCATTGGTATCGTTTAAATGTTCTCCAGCTGATTCTAATGGACAGCCAAGAATGAGAACCACTGAAGAGGAGGAACATTCCAGGCAAAGAAATAGCTAACACTAAAGCTTTCCTATGGGAATGAGGCTTGTAATTAGAGCAATGGTTAATAAGTCTCTGATTAGAATCACCTAGAGAGCTTTTAAACATCAAGATGCCATTACCATACCCCAAACCCATTAAATAAACACTCTGGGACAGGGAATGCCAAGCACCAGTAGTTTTGAAAACTTCTCAGATGATTCCAAGGTACAACTAAGTGTGATGGAGTGATCAGTCATCCTGGTTTGCCCGGGACTGAGGGGTTTGCAGGGACATAGGACTTTTAGTGCTAAAACTGGAGCTGTCCCTGGCAAACTAGGATGGTTGATGACCCTAGTTAGACAAGCGGTTTTCAAAGAATGGTCCTACTGAATTAGAAACTATAGGGTGGGTCCCAGCAATCCGTGTTTTAACAGGGCCTCTATATGATTCTGATGTAGGCTAAAGTTTGAGAACCAGTGTGTTAGAGCAAAAGAGAACTCTGTGTCTATAGTCTAGATGAGGTTAGAGAAGTAGACACTGGTTAGAAAAATGAATATACGAATAAAGGAAAAGATAAATGAATGAAAAATGAAGTGATAAATAAATGAATAAACTCACCAGGATATCTTCTAATAATGCCTCTACTATAGGAAGAATATTAAATTTTCTTAGGATTTTGTGAGCATGTAAGCCAGTGGAAACACATATTTTGCCCAAGCAATAAAACAAATGTTTATAGTTTTTAAACAATTAGAAGAAAAAAAAAATCAGCATAAGGCTCAGACTGCTGTGATACTCCTAAGAATAGAATACCTTGTTAACATAATGACCAAAAAAAAAAAAAAACTATTCAGAATAAAAAAATGCATACTTGTTACATTCCCATGAAAGAATTAAAAACTGACAAGTGCTCCGTCCTGCCATCAAGGCTACCTTAGTACTGGAAATGGGGTGGCTTAATCATCTCTCTTCCCCTGCATTCCCAACTCCACTCCCAAGCATTTGTCTTGAACCAAGCAAGTGGTGAGGCCAGCAGGTAGTCAAGCAGGACCTGGGAATGTCATACTATAGATACATGAAAGGGACTGCTCCCCTTTGGACCCTTTTGCTTCCCTGGCGACCAACCAAAGAGACTCTCTGGTCTTGGTTCTGAAAATCTGGGTCTACTGGTATCCTTGGAGCCCAAGATACTGAAGAATACTGAATAGAGCTGAGTGCTCTCCCACTGAGGCTGGCAGGTGGTGTGGAAACCAGGGAACAGAGAGGCTTTCTGGTGTCTGGACATGAAACTAGCCACCTGCCTGTTGCTGCATTGAGGTCAGAGACAATGCACCCTCTACCATTCCCCCAACCACAACCATGTGTGGCACCATAACCGGAGGATTTAAAAAACAAAACCCAAAAACCACCATAATCTTTACACTAAAAAATCTGTTATATAAACTGAAGGAGAAGTTGGTCTCTGTCAAGAGTTAAACTAGTAGCTTAGAAAATCAAAGAGAAAACATGCAAAGAGATGGAAATCATGAGAGAAAAATGTCACCTAAAGATAAATCCAGGGGCCCTAATATCTCAACAATGGAAATCCCAGGGGGTGAGGAGGAACTAATAAAGGAAAAATAATTATTAAACAAACAAAAAGTCCTCTAAGAGAAACAAAGACTTGAAAGAGCCCACAGAGTTTTAAACGGAATTGATGATAGAATACATTTAGGCACATATGATAAAAAAAAAAAAAAAAAAAAAATTCTTTAAATCCAAGGATTTAAAAACAAAATCTTAGAATATTCCAGATTGAAAGAATAACTTCTTTACAAAAAGAAAAAAGAATCAGATAAGGGTCAGACTTTTCCTTTTTCCTACACGGAAGTTAGAAGACAGTAAAATAATACCTATAGATTATCTAAAGTAAAGTAAAAAAACTGCAAACCAAAGAACATCCACTCATTATTAGGCTTAAAAAAAAAAAACCCATATGTTTAGATATGCAAATATTCAGGTAACAAATGACCCATATATCTAACTAAAGAAAATACTCAAATATTGAAACAATAGATATGAACAGAAGCCTCAAGAGAAGAAAGGAGGAAACATTAATGAGAAATAAACACACACACATGTCTTTATACATATGTACATATGTTAAATACATATAATTAAATCTATGGATAATGATACACTGACAGACTGTCTAGAAACATATAAAATACATGCTAAACAAGGACTCCTGAGATAAAAGACATATACCATAAGAGAAATTTTAATAAACCCCAGAACTTAAAATATTACATTATCTCAGTACAACCTAAGAGTTTGGGGTAAGGATATGGGGAGAGAGGCATAGATAGTAAAGGTCTTCTATAGGTTTCATTCATCTTCCTGGAAGAACAGAGTATGCTGGTAAAGGAAACTTTGATATCTTTACTCCATGTGATAACAGAGAAATATGTATAAAATTATGAGTACTAGAAAGTAAAGATAACCATTAATGGAACAGAAAACTAATTTAGCAAAAAGAATAAAGTAACTAAATTATAACTTCAGAAAATTAGGACAAATTTTTAAAAAAGTAAAAAGAAGGAAATAAATATTAAATGTAAAATAAAATGGAAAGAAAACTCCTAAGTATATGGGTGGTCAAATAAATGAGCATGGCCATGATTCTCCCATTTAAAAAGAGATTGACAGATTAGACTTTTAAAAATTAAAATGAAGAAATAAACATTTAATATAAATAAATGAGAAGAGATAGGCAAATGCAAATAAAAAGAAAGTAGAAGTACCAATATTAATATCAAAAATAAGGTGAAATTTGAGGACAAAACACTTAAAGGGTAAAGAGATAAATAATAATAAGGCATAAGCGATTTTTAAAAATATATAAATACCCATCATGAATCTGGACATACAAAACCACAATACAACTAAATATTTAAAGCAAAAAACAGAAGCAAATAAGTAAAAAATGGTCAGATCCATGAGAGGAGGATAAAACTGCTGTAGAAAACTTACAGTCTTACTGGCCTGAAGAACCAGAGGCCAGAACTCAAGGAAACTGTAGGTACTGGAAAGTGAAGAGGGAATCCCAAAAAAGAGAGAGCCAGAAAGGTGGCGTCAATAAACTCTGCCCCAACTGTGGCTAACCTCTGAACTGTGCATGTAGCACTGACAGCTAAGGCTAATAAGAACTGAACCAAGATTTGAGGTACAAAGCAGCGAGAGTTTGCAGTTTGAGTCTAGCAAAATTAAGTGCCTAGTTTTTCTGTTTTTTTGTGAGGAAGATCAGCTCTGAGCTAACATCTGATGCCAATCCTCCTCTTTCTGTTGAGGAAGATTGGCCCTGGGCTAACATCTGTGCCCATCTTCCTCTACTTTATATGGGACGCCACCACAGCATGGCTTGACCAGCAGTGCGTCAGTGCGTGCCCGGGATCCAAACCTGAGAACCCTGGGCCGCTGCAGCGGAGCATGCGCACTTAACTGCTGCGCCACCGGGCTGGCCCCTTAAGTGCCTGTTTTTCAAAACCAGCACTCCTCAGGGGAGTATATCAAAATACAGAGTCTCTACAACAGATCATTCACAATCACCAGAAAACAATCCAAATTTACTCAACATGCTCCTCCAAAAAAACTTAGGAAAATATACCATTTGCAAGAGAAAAAAATAAATAATGGAAATGACCCAGATATTAGAATTAACATTTCTATCTGATCTTCCTTCTCTCTTTCCTTCACTCAGGGTAAACTTGCATGGAGTTTGGACAGCTCTCCCAGCCTTTCCTAGCTCCCTCTCCATTTTCTCTCACAGGTTTCCTCTACTAGAATCCTTTCAAGTTCAGTCTCATCTTACTGTCCGCTTCTCTGAGGACCCAGTAACACAACTGGTCTGAGAAATCTCTCTAAAAGTCAAAAGTCTAAAGCAACAGCTCTAACAAAACTCAGCCAAGCCTTTTTCTAAAAAAATTAAGAACAACACTTGCAACTCTTTCCTTCTCGCCCTGCTGCCAACCTGGACTACACTGACCAGTAGATATTTTGAACAGCCTTCCCCTATGACCTCATTCTAACTTTCATATACTAGGTCTGCAATAATGCTCAGGTCTCCGAGAAACTTCTGATCTCCCTGACTCACATATTCTTTGCTCTCAACAGACTGGAGACTCTTTATCCTTTTGGTGGGATGAAATAGCTTCGAAGCAAACCATATCTAAGAAGCATTTTCCTCTGGTGAGGGCAGACCCTTTTCTCTGCAAAGGCAGATCCCCGCTGCCTTATCAAAACCTGCCTCCCTCATTTGACAGCTGCAATGCAGAAGACAAACTAGAGTTAACAACCAAAAGCTGTAAAACTGCAGCTAACATTCAACCTTAAAGCTGCTGCTCTACCAACAGATAAACACTTATCATGACTTTTAATTCTTTTAAACACATCCCTGCTCTGCCACTAGAGCTGAGTTGTTCAGAAACTAAGCTTATGAGCCTTATTTTTTATCTTTATGTAATAAAAGGTCCCATCTTTCACTATTCAATACTAATTGATAAATGCCAAATATAAGCAACAGTGAATTATAATAGACTGATTTGTCACAGCTCAGCAATATTGCCTAGTTTTCACAAACCGGGACAAGCATTACACATAACTCATAACTATTCAGGTACAGGTAATTCAATTTGAAGAAACCTAAGAGATTTTTAACTTCTCTTCCTCTTTACCATTCTATACTTGGCCACTTAAAGAACCAATAGGACTTCTGAGTTTAAAAGATGAAAAAAAAGTAAAGTTTATGTTTGATATTGATTAGAACATTGGAATCAGTTGTTGGAATTGATTAAATTCCAAGAAACAATTTAGTGGGAGGAAGCTACTAGACAACTTCTTCTACATTTAAACCTCGTAATTTAAGTGTCATCTTCTCTTCTCCGCTATCCTTAGATAATTAAGATCTATCTTCCGGTGGTTGCAATACTGAACTCGTTCCTAGTAAAAAAAAAAGTATTGGTGATAAGAAGTTAAATCAGACAAGTTATAAACAAAAATATAAAGACACAGTAACAAACAAAAGATTGATGGAGGCTTAGTCCCTGCTTTCAAAAGTATAAGAGTTTAAACGTTTTTCATATTGGTGGTGGTGACTTTTGAACACATGTGTGTGTGTGTGTGTATATATATATATATATATATATATATATATATATATATATATATATATATATATGAGGCAGATGATCCAAAGAATTTACCCCAAAACTTCTCCCAACTTCCCCCCTGCCTGCCATTCTTATATCTTGTTGAAGTGTAGGCATACTGAAGAAAGTACTTAATAAGATAAGAATGGATGTAATAGGGGAAAAAGTCTTGAACATTGATTCCAATCATTGATTTTGAATTTTAGATTCAGCCACTCAACAGACCTTGGGCGAGCTGTGTACTCTCTGTGATTCAGTTTTCATATCTATACATTGGGTATGACAACTTAAATCCCCGGGATTGTTGTGAGGATTTAATGGGATGATGTCTGCAGGAGCAACTCCTATGATTAGTTATAATACTAAATGCTCAATAAATGTCAGTTAATTGAAAGTAAAAACTGGTTCACCAACAATCTATGGGGAGATTGAACTAATAAGACCCCCTTCCAGAAGATATATATGTTCAGGAAAAAAACTAGAAATAAAGGTTAAAAAGCATTTAAATTATTTAGATGTTTGTTTTATAAAGAATTCTATTTTCTATATTATAGAACTGGGGACAAAAAGAGATAAGTGGGGGGCCGGCCCCGTAGCTTAGTGGTTGGGTGTGCGTGCTCCACTACTGGCGGCCCGGGATCGGATCCCGGCGCACACCAACGCACCGCTTGTCCGGCCATGCTGAGGAGGCCTCCCACATACAGCAACTAGCAGGATGAGCAACTATAACATACAACTATCTACTGGGGCTTTGGGGAGAAAATGTGAAAAAAAGGAGGAGGATTGGCAATAGATGTTAGCTCAGAGCCGGTCCTCCTCAGCAAAAAGAGGAGGATTGGCATGGATGTTAGCTCAGGGCTGATCTTCCTCACAAAAAAAAAAGAGAGAGAGATAAGTGAGTGAATAAATAAATTAATTAATAAAACACAATGTAAAAAGTGCTTATAGTCACATGCACAAAGTGTTGCTAGAATACATAGAAAGGACAACCTTCTGGGGTGAGGGGAGGGGATTGTTCAGGGAAGGTTTTACTTTGCACAGAGACTCACAGAGGACTTGAGCCTTGGTTATAAGTGGGAGTTCATCAGACAGATGGGGTGAGAGGAAAAGGGAGGGAGCAGTAAGCATACCAGACAGACAGAAATTATATGGGCTCACATAACATATGATTTCTGAGTAATATAATTTCATAAATTCGCCATGAAAAACAAGAAAAAGGAAACATCATAGGTGAATAAAACTAGCCCATATATAACAGACAATTTTAAGTAGAGAAAAATGGGGGAAGTAAGAAATATTAATAAAGCTCTCAAATCATGTGCTCAAGAGGAAAGAGCACCAGGAGTTCAATGGCCTGGTTCAAGTCTGGTTCTACCTGTGTGATCTTGGGTAAATCTCTTCAAACTCTGAGCCTCAGTTTTCTCATCTCTGAAAACTGAGAGTTGGCTTAGCAGATCATTAAGGTATCTGTCATCTCTAAAATCCCTAGGATACAATGAAAATTGAAGCTCCACTTTTACCTACCTATTAATAAAACAGATCAGTAAATTATCTAGCTTTTATTTAAAAACTACTGTTTTTGAAAACTCACTGCACAATACAAAAAAAATATATACACATAAACTTTACGCATGTATGTATACATATGTATGTAAGTGTGTGCGTGTGTGTGTTGCAGCTTATTACTTAGGGGAAAAATAACTGGATTAAGTCACACTTGGTTAAGGTGGAAGGAGAGAGAGAGAGGGAAGGAAAGGAATTTGACATGTCTTCAGAGCTCGTTAGTGCCCTGATACCAAATGATTCAAGGACATCTTTGGCTTTGATTCTAACAGTTGTTCTGTTTTGAGTAACATGACAACAATCTAAAGATCCACAGCTGGACTCTGGAAAATCTTTTCTGATTCTTCTGTTATAAAAGTAACTTATTTGCTGTATAGGCTGTATGACACAGGACCATTTCAGAACAAATCCTGTCAAAGCCAGGGGCCCAGAGGAGCTGCTTTATGCATTTTTGGTAAAACACGTGATTTGTTTTTAAGTTGCTCTGGTATTAAGAAAGGCTGAGCAAGCAGTTTTGAGAGGTCACGGCTCAAGTTGAAACAAAAAGTGAACGCTTGTGCTCACACATTGTAAAGGGATGCGTTTTTGTTTCTCTAATCTCCTTCCTCAGTCCCGGGGTTTCTCAGCCCACTCGCCAAGCAACACAGTGGACAGGTCTCTTCATCAAGATGAATCACCTACCCACATGACTTATATCATGTCTCCTCTTGTTCCACACAAGTTTGATGCCACAACGGATGCTACCAATAACACCATTTGATTTAGAAATAAGGAGACATGCCAGGTCTTTCTCAGACACACCTTTGTTCTTCATTAATCACAGCATCACTGAAATTTAAGGCCAGCAGGGACCTCACACATCATCAATTTAGCTGCTTATTCTTAAGGAAGAGTTAATACTTTAAACACCAAAGTAACATGATAAGACTAAAATCATAAATTTTTTCCAGAAGTGTTAAAGGTTTTTCCCCAGGATGCCTTTTTCCACCACCGCTCTTTAAACTAAAGATAATCCCCATTAAGGTGAGGCACAGATTAATTCAATAAATAATTTCCACTACTTCTTCATGATCTTCAAGGATTGTTGTATCACAGTGTACCCGCCATCCTTACAAGGCCCTCCACCCAGCTCTTCACCTTTCCTTCCTTGACCCCCACAAAGCTCTCCAGAATCATCTGACCATTGATGAATGGACCCCAAGCCATTTGAGAGCCAGTGATCCCAAAACATTTCTAGGAATGAATTTATCTCTTTTCAAATATAGACTATAAGCCCTATGAAGTTTTTTCTTTGGGGAGACAAAAGAAATATTTTCCCTGCTGCCAAACCAATAAATTTTCTTTTTCCCCTCTGAATTTTTACAGGCAATTTTCTACACTAAAAATTGCATGCACGGTGTAAATTTTCGGGAGCTTTCCTCTTGGAAAGCCGATTTCTCATATGCCTTCCAACAAAGACTGACCACATCCTGACAAAAGCTAAGCACTGTGTAATGCTAAACAGACCTGGGCCTGGAGGAAATAAGATGCCACATTCAGGATAGCTGTCAGCACTTGTCCAGCACCCTGCCTTCTACTCATCCCTCCCCTAAAATTAGCCAGGAGGGAAGTCTGGAGGTAAGTGGACAGCTTCTGAACCCAAAAGCAAAGCAGAAAAGTCACTTGATTGCTATTTTGCAAATACTTTGCTGAGGTTGACCACTGTCTGAAACTATTTTATTTCTATGTAAGTGTTGCTTACTAACCCTTTTCTCCTGAGACAGTTGAAGACTGTCTTACACATTCCTACACAGTCCCAGAGAATTCTAGAATACCATACATTAACACTTTGTTTAAGAAACTGGTGCTGGGGCCGGCCTGGTGGCGCAAGCGGTTAAGTGCGCGCTCTCCGCTGCGGCGGCCCGGGGTTCGCCAGTTCGGATCCTGGACGCGCACCGACGCTCTGCTTGGCAAGCCATGCTGTGGCGGCGTCCCATATAAAGTGGAGGAAGATGGGCACGGATGTTAGCCCGGGGCCAGTCTTCCTCAGCAAAAAAAGAGGAGGATTGGCGGATGTTAGCTCAGGGCTGATCTCCTCACAAAAAAAAAAAAAAGAAACTGGTGCTGAACAAAAGCTTTTCTGAAGTAAGAAAAGCAGCTGAGCGATGACTCCCGATGCATTTAGCAAAGGCTTAAGCAAGCAGATCCAAGCAGAGTTTATTCATTTATGCACTCATTCAATAAACATTTTCTTGAGCATCTATTTTGCTGAAAATACTGTGGCAAATGCTGCAGTTAATATGAAAATAGAAGAGACAGCTTCTCCCCTCAAAGAGTTAATAGTTGTGTGCCCATGCACAACTGTGTACTCCAGTGTACGAAGAGTTTAGAGTCTAGAACTTTGGAATAGGAAAATGATTACGTACATTTCCAAAATGCAGAACTCATTAGACATGGAACCTAAAACTGTAATTTTCACTTGAGTTCACATTTTCTCACAATGAATTCTGTAGTCAGATGAAGAAAAATATAATAGGATAGATGATGTATAATTAAATATTGATCTTCATTTAGACAGTGATTCTCAACACTTTAATTTTTTAGTTTCTCTTAATCAATGTTAATGCATTGGGGATGCTGTTATTTAAAGAAGTAAATAACACTGTCAGATAATTAAGATATGGTAAGCTTAACTATGGAAAGCACAATAAAATACAATTAATTTTTAAAGATCTTTTACAAAACCATTGTAGGTCAAATTACAGACTGAAAGGGCACTTACATGGTGTTTTGATCATTAGCCTGCTTTTATAGATGATGAAACTGAGGTCTAGAAGTAAAGTGGTCCATTGATAAAAGCTTATAGATTTTGCCCAGAGAAAACTGTCTCTGCCCCCAGTTTCTGGCTTTTTCACTCTCACTATAGATATAATTCTAATTAGTTTGGTTATCTGATTCTTCAACCCAATGGAAAGCAAATTAGAAAGAAAAGTAGATAAAGTTACTAGAATCAGAAGCAATTGCTGCAAAATCGAAGAATTAACAATAATAAAGGAAGAAACTAGAGAAAAAAACATCAGAAACATCACAAAATAAACACATCACACATATCACAAAATATACAGCATCCTGGTGACATTTCATTTGCTGGCAACCGCTCTACGCACATTAACATCCCCTCAAGGTTTACCTGCTTTCCAGTCCATCTGTTTCAGTCTCCTGTTCCAGTCTACTCCTCCCTCACTAAGCTCTAACCACACTCCTCTTCAGTTCTGCAAACTTGTCAACTTCTTTCCCACCTCAAGACTTTGCTCACGCTGTTCTCTCTGCTTGGAACTCTTTCTCCCCATTCTTCACATGGCTACGTTCTCTGTCTTTAAGACTCAGTTTATACAGTAACTGTCACTGGATGGGCACTCAGCAAATATTTGTTGAATAAATAAATGGAAGAATAAATATCTATAATGTTAACCCTGTGTCTTTCAGAAAGATCTATCTTTAGTATATTCAAGCTAAAAAGCAAAGAGTGAAATATATACATGTCCACCAAAAATGTTTAAAATGAGTCAACCTTAAAAATAAAAGCAGTAGCAACTTCAGGTAACTGGAAAAATTCTTATTTTCTGAAACGCGATACAATCACCACTGAACTACCCCAATATAGTAATTTCTCTTGAAATTCACATTTTCCTTACTGTGAAAGCAAGGTTTGACAACAATGTAGCTACGCAGACTTCATTGTTACAGAAACAAGCTACACATCATCCACTCCGGGATACCATACTTCATACTTTGGTGGGAGAATAACTGTATAAATTTCTGCTTATTAATTTTTCCAATTAAGTAAATGAAAAACAATATCAACTTTATCATTTAGGTTAGGCTTGGAGGTTTAATAAGATATTAAAAGGTTTTTAATGCAATTTTATGTTCAGAATAGACCACAGGTCAAAGGGATCAGATAGTCTGATTAATGTAACTCTCAGCTATCAATAAATTAATTCAAAGTTCACTTTTTTTGATCCTTCGGCGTTCAGATAGTTGAGATTTTACAGTAGAAATTCAAACCCACATTTGTATCTTCTCAGTAATTTGTCAGTCCAAGTTGCTCAATTCACAAGTCTAAAGAAGTTTCCTCCCTGCCCCAGCTGTGCCAATTCAACCTGGAATGGGAAACATTGAGTTCTGACACCCTTAACAGCTACCAAGATTTTGTGATGGAAATGAAGCTGACAGTTCTGTCAGTGATGTGAGAAGCAGAATCAGATTCAGCTTGTTCCTGCAGAGATGTGCTGGCTCTACAGAGCTGAAGATAATAAAAGCAAGCTTGGTGGATAAAATGAGCAGATATAAGTCAAATACACATGGGAAGAAATATTGAGCAAAAAGATGACATTTTGCACAATACTAATCAGGTGAACAGTGCCTTTGCCAAAGGTTCAGCAACCACTGGAGGAAAGGAGGGGCTTAGTGTCTCCTAAGAGTCTGCTGCTTCTTACAATCTAAATTTCCTGCGCCCTAAATCTCATCTCCCTTGTTTGGTATTTCAGGTAATGGAATTACAGGTCTTTCGAAGTATATGTGTCCTGTTATGAGGCTTTTCATGATCTAAAGTCCCATTCCCCACATAAATTAAATACCTGATTTTTTAAAAGTCATCTTGGGCCAATACATATATTCTCTACAATCTTTCAAACAACCTTTCAAGGTAGATGTTACTATTTATGTTTTGCAGATGAGAAGAACCAAAGTTCAAAGAGAAAACTAACTTACCCAAGATCACACAGCTAGTAAATAGCAGAGCCAACATTTAAATCCACATCCTCCAGAATTACACTACTCTCTTGCCTTTTACCGTTGCTGACAGAATCCTCAAGTTATTAGGTGTTTTCTGCTAAAGGAAGATATTTTCCTTTTATAAAATGCAAGTTAAAGAAAATCTCCATAAACACATGTAAAACACTTCTATAATCTTGATGTCAATAAGTAATAACTTTACCTGAGAATACGTCCTGGGTTTCCCAAGAGCCATAGCAAAACTACAATGCCATTTTCTGGCCAATGTCTTGACAAGCCAGGCATCAAGTTTACACTCTGCAAATGTGATGTAGCTGGCAATGGCTGCTCTCTGGCCTGAGTGGATTTGGAAGCTCTGTCCCAGTGAAGCAGCCAACCTCTGGGAGCTGAGAAGCAAATTCTCTTTAAAGTGGCTTTTATGGAAATCACTGAAATAGATTTTAATTTTCTATAAGTTTTGTTCAAGAAAAATCTTTTTTTTTTTCTTTTTTGTGAGGAATATCAGCCCGGAGCTAACATCCAATGCCAATCCTCCTCTTTTTGCTGAGGAAGATTGGCCCTGGGCTAACATCCGTGCCCATCTTCCTCTACTTTATATGGGATGCCGCCACAGCATGGCTTGACAAGCAGTGCGTCAGTGCGTGCCTGGGATCCGAACCCTGGGCCGGCAGGAAGCATGCGCACTTACCCACTACGCTACCGGGCCGGCCCCAAGAAAAATCTTTAAGGTAAGGAGAGAATCCTTTACAAAACACCTTATAGGTTAGTCTTTGGTTCTGCATTTGCTTTTGTCACCTGACCTTGAGGGGGGTGTGTGTGTGTGTGTGTGTGTGTGTATAATTGATAAGTAGATAAATATTCTTATCACTATTATACGTTATGCTTACTGTGCACCCAGATGATGAATTTAAAAATTAAGAGATGTGGTCCAACATCACAAAATAGCCATTTGACTAACTTTCCACTGAATTAAATACTGCTTATCCATTATATCCCAAGAGACATGGCTTTTCTGCCTGGTGAAATAAAAGAAATGCAAGATTTAAGTTCTTGACTCTACCACTTGTCCTCTCTCAGAGACTGTCATCATTTCCAAAGTGGAGATATCTAAAACACCTAGTTCAGAAAGTTATATCGAGGTTCAAATGGAATCATTCTTGTGAAGATCTTTTGTAAATAACAAAGTCCAGTAAGCCCTCACATTAGCTAGTGTTTTGTCTAACTCAGAACCTATCTTTTTATACCATCATAAGAGTTTCCACTAAGCTCTATAGCTTCAAAAGGTTGTAGTGTTGCTAAGTTTGACATTTCTTTTGATATTTTAAATTTGGGGATATCTTTTTCCCCAGGAGTTACCAAGGTCACAATTCTGGTCTGAAGATACAAATAATTTGGAGAAGGCTACCCGCAGTTGTGGTGGCTGCTGTGCTCCTGCACAAGGTGAGAAGCTGACTTTGTGGTATGTTAGAATGTTGGCCAAGGAAGAAGAAAGGGTGAGAATGACTTTGAAAGCAAGACAGACTTAAACCTGATTGATGTTCCCTGAGTCACTTCCTTGAGGGCTCTCATGTTAAGGTCAGTTGGACAAAAGGCTTGAGGACCAGGAGCAGGAAGTATGACGTCCATATTTTAATGCCCAGAGTGCAGGAGGAAAACTCTATTCATGTTGCATTAATATTTTCAGTAACTTTTCAGATAATATCTGGGCCTATAATGATTATGGTGTGGTTAGGAAATGAGCAGTAATGAACAGTGTTGAATCATTTCATCTTCTAAGAAAAAAATCAAGAACAAAGTCTAATGATTATCCCCAGCAAGCAAAATATTGCAGACCACAAAATGGTTTGCCATTCTAATCCATTTCAAGGATAAACAAACACATACTTGTATGCATATATACACCCCTACACAGAAACCATAGTCAAAAGCTGAAAGAGTTAATTTAGGCCTTAGAGAAAACCCGCTTTAAGCACTAGTTCAAAAGCTCTTAAATAGCAGAAAAATCAATACACTTTTATCAGACTTCAGTGTTTATAGAAGCAATACAAAACAGGATTTTGTTAAATGTATATATTACGCCAGATCAAACTGTAAGTTAAAACATCTGTGTCAAAGTTAATCTCAGATACAGCAGGGAGATTATTTGAATTGTGTGTTTCCTTTTGTGACCTTTTTAGATGTGGCTTTGGGGGGGACAGGCGGGGGAATAATTTTCTTAAGCTTTTAGTTGCCTGCAACGGTGCCAACAGTTGAACTTAACAGTAATATTTTTTTTAAGTTACCCAGATGGATAGCAAAAAAAGAAAGAAAATCCCTTTAGTAATTTCAAAATAGTGTTGTATAGGGAATCTTAAAAAATAAATTATAGACACGTAAATATAGGTATGCGGATCTAAGATCGCTATAGGCTATTCACGACATAAAATTTTCAATTAAAACCACTTTTATGAGCAATAATCACATTCTGAAAAGGCATACACAACTTGCTAGTAGATTCCACTACTTCCCTGATGAAACGAACCTTAAAATATAAGCAAATATAATGTACTTAGTTTAACATGCACTGATGTTTTTAACACAATAAAGTCATATTGAAAATGTCTTATAGAAAGTCCTTAGTTCTCATTTGGAGGAGACAAGAAAACAAGAACTGAAGTTGATGGAAGCTTTCTTTTTTTAGATCTGTTTTTAAGGGATCAGACATCTGTAAATCAAATCCATTTTGATTGAAACAATAAATTTGATTCAATTCTGAAATTTCATTTCAAAAGTGTAAGAGAGAAATTCATGGGGTCCCTCAAAGTAAATGACAAGCCTGGTCTCTGAAATATGTCAGGAACACATTAACACCATGTAAAAATAACAGCAGAGCCAAACCAAAGTCACAATGGCCAAATGTCCTGAAAACAGGGCTCTAGGAAAGGAACTTGTGGATCTAATATTAGTTGTATCTTTGGTAAGTAACTGGGACTACTTATGACTGAATTCCCTTAACAAATTTTTTCAGTGTAGTAATGCTATTCCTTCTTTGTTTAGTTGATTATGTGCTGGGCAAGAGACACGAATCCAAGATTAAGAAGACTGAATTGTAGATGCTTCAACTGAAGCAGAGTCATTCAACAATCTACAGATATTCATTTAATACATATTATAGCCAGGCTCTGTTCTAGGTGCTAGGAATATAACCATGAACAAAAAAAAAGTACCTGACTTTATGGAGTATAATCTAGTGGAGAGAAAGGCCACAAACACACACACACACACACGTCAGGTGTTGACGATTGCTACGAAGAAAATGAAGCAAGGACAGGGAAGAGAGAATAATGTCAGGTACAGCTCTCTGTTGAGGTGACATTTGAGCAGAGCCCTGAATAAAATGAGGGAGTAAGCTCCACGGATGTCTGTAGAAAGAGTATTACATACAGACAGGCAGCAATACAAGAATCCTGAAGCATCAGCTTGCTGAGTTTGCTTGAGGAACATCAAGGAGGTCAGTGAGGCTGGAGGAGAGTGACAAAGCTGGACAGAGATAGGAAATAAGGTGAGAGAGTTAACTGGGCCAGATCATGTACAACCTTGAAAATCCTGCTGATTGTGACAGAAAGCCATTGGAGGGTCTGAGCAGAGAAAGGGCATAATGATCATGGTGTCCAATGACTAGGACAGGTCACATCAGCTTCTACCTAAAGCAGTACCATGAAATCCTGAACACAATACTTCAAACAGTGCCTAGCATGTAATAGATGTTCAATAAAGATTTACTGAATGAAAGAAAGGACGATTAAATACATGACAGTGACGACCTATGGCCCAATAAAAACTTATCCACCATTAGACCTTTATTGCTTTAATCAAAACCATGTTCCTTTTACACTGCAGAATACACCTGAGCAGTATCACAATTTAGTTACTTAAGTTATCGATGTGGTTCATGAATTAGTTGACTAACAGATTCTGCCCAATGCAGCTATAAGCAGAAAGCAGGTTTCATAAGTGTCTGATAAAAAGAGATCTAGGAAACAAGAGTTGTATATTAGATTCTTAAGAGCAGATGAGTAAAAATAAAGAATTGGGAGAATGCTACTAAAAGGTGATGTGGGAAGACAATGATGAATTCTGCCTATTTTTCGACTGCCCAAAGCATAGGCCTCATAATGATACCTGCCCAAATCTACAACATATTTCCAGTGGCCACCATACTTCTACAGAATCCAGTTTTTCTAGCTGAAGGGATTGGTTATCTGTCCTGGATTATCATTCTTCACAGGGTACAGGAAGTTGGATATAGTTCTACTTCTAAGAGAACATAGTTAGCAAGGGCTTTTTATCTAGACCAGACTAATATTGGGCCTTTTGGGGGTTGGAAAGTTGTCTTCATTCTCGGGATACCAAAAGGCTTCTCTGAATTAATAAATATATCTCTTGGAGTGTCCAGTTCACTATAAGGAAGGAAAATTGACCATAGGGAGATCTTATTCCTTCCATCCTTGGGTACAGGAAGTTAGGCCCAGCCTCTCCTATGGGAGGCCATGTTAATAAGAACTATTGGCCCAGGATTAGTAATATTAAGACTTTTTTACATTATGCAATTATCTTCCTTCTCAAGATGTTAAATGGTAGTCTAAAGGAATGGATATATATCTAGCAGGAAAAGAAATTGAGATTATGATTCATGACTTAAAGTAAACAATAAATTGAAATTAATTCTTATATAAAACAATTTCAAGTGCATTCCTTTCCATTATCATACATATATTAGTATTCTTTTATTTAAAAATAATTTTGGTTCATTATAAAAGTTATGCAGGTTTATTTTTTGAGATTTTGCATATTTTCAATGAGTAAATTGCACACAATTCGACAAATCAGATATAAGAAATATTAATATTTTGGTATGTTTCCTTCCAGTTATATATATATATATATATATATATATATGACTTGGGCTGACCATGCAGTGGACATTTGTTACTGCTTTTAAATGTCATTTATAGCACAGAGTAAGATCCATGTCTCATAGGCAAATATTCTGATTCATTAAATCAGATGAGGCCTGGGTTCAATGAGTTTCTTTGCAAAAATCCGTGAGGTAGATTGCCATATGGCCAAAATGGAGATGTAGTATGCTCTATTTTCTGTATCAATCCTATAACTCAGGGGCTAGCAAACTGCAGCCCTGGATCAAACCCAGCTGCCACCTGTTTTTGTAAATAAAGTTTTACTGGAAGACAGCCACACCAGTTTGTTCTTATATTGTCTATAGCTCCTTTTGCTCTACAATGACAGTTAAGCTGCAACAGAATGATTGCAACAGAGACTGTAAGGCCTGCAAAGCCTAAAATATTTACAACCTGGCTGGCCCTTTACAGAAAAAGTTCGCTGACTACCCCACCCTTCACCCCCTATCTAACTCACAGAAGAAAAATACTACCCCTGTATCCAACTAGCCCCTCCTCTACTTTCATCTTGGCTTGGTTAGGTTTTTTTTTTGTTTTTTTTTTTAGTTAAAGATTTTTTTTTTTTTAATTTTTTCTTTATTGCGGTAACGTTGGTTTATAACATTGTAAAAATTTCAGGTGTACATCATTATACTTCTATTTCTGCATAGATTACATCATGTTCACCACCAAAATACTAATTACAACCCATCACCACACACATGTACCGAATTATCCCTTTCACCCTCCTCCCTTCCCCCTTCCCCTCTGGTAACCACCAATCCAATCTCTGTCTCCATGTGTTTGTTTATTGTTGTTATTATCTACTACTTAATGAAGGAAATCCTACGGTATTTGACCTTCTCCCTCTGACTTATTTCACTTTGCATTATACCCTCAATGTCCATCCATGTTGTCACAAATGGCTGGATTTCATCGTTTCTTATGGTTAGGTTTTTAATTGTCGTAGTCTGAGTTTCCAAACCAATGAGTCCACATTGAATTGTTAGAGGTTTAGGGACACTCCACAGTTTGGTTTGGTTTTGCTTTTTGCTTTATTTATCCTCAGTTGCAAGGTGATGTCTTCAAGGTGCTGAGGGGTAAGAAAGACAGTAGGTAAAGGTAGTCTCATAGAAACAGTTCTGATTTGATCAACAATCTAGAAGAGGCTATCAAAGGTACCCAGGTTCCTGATGAGAATTTTTGAGGACTGATACCTCCAAGTTTCTCCCTTGTGTATCCTTGAGGGACCCCTTTTTATTTGCTCTACCTACCTGCCAGCACAGTCCACAAGTCTGCCTTTCAAGTCATGTTCTAAAGTAATTGCCAGCTGTTTAATTATCAAAATTGATTCTATGGAGGGAGTACTGCTTCCTTAGAATGTAGAAAGCCACAAGGAGTTCTTACCCTAACAATGAGAAAAAGCCAAATATTTTACAAGCAAAGACTTTTCTTAAGCACATCCTAGAGCTAAAGTAGCAAGGCAACCAGGGGAACCAAATTCCAAAGAATTAATAAAACTGTCTGAGGAGAGAAAGGACACGGGAACTATTTTACCTTCAGCAGAGCATGGGAGGAAGAGGTGACGGCCATAAACGCAGCTAAGAAGAAAACAGCTAAAATTTTAACAAAATCTTAAAGTCTGAGGATGGGATAGATGACAGAATAACCGGAAGCCATAGATAAAAGAGGAGTCTGCACTTCCTAGCAAGCTCTTCCCCACGGGTATCCACCCAGTGCTAATGAGAAAGAATGAGAACAGGACAGGAAACTTGAGAGAGCCCCTCCGTGGCACATGCACGCAAGTGCTAGTGAGCTGCTTCTAGGGAACAAGCATTAAACTCTGCTCACTTCCCTGGACCCTTCTCTCACAGGAAGTAAAACCTTAAGCCACTAAGAGAGGGGCAGGAAATGCTTCGCTATCAGAGCCAAGGCAAAGATCCATACTTCCAATACGGTCCACTCTAACCTCAAATTCAACATGTCCAAAACAGAACTTGTTTTCTTCCTCTCAAAAACCACTATATTTCTTAACAGTGAATGATGCTGCGATCTACCCAGTTAGCACACCACAAACTTTGGAGTTCATCATGACTCCTTCTCTCTGACTTTCATTCCTTAAAGTGAAATTGGTTCTTCTTCCTAAATATCACTCAGACCTGAAAAGGAGAGCCTTTTAATTCCCACTGTTATGACTCACTATCCTCTCCAAGACTATTAAGAGAGCTTCCTAATTAATACTGATGTCTCCAGTCTCTTCACCTTCTCCTCATACAACATTGATCAATTTCTGTCATTTCTTAAAAATGTTCAAAGTCTCTCCATATCCTACAAGATGAAGTCCAGACTCCTCAGCATAGCAGAAAACACACCTACCTACCTTCCCAAATACATTGCCCCCCAGGGCCCATTCTGAACCCTATGCTTCAGTCACAATGAAGGAATTACCACCACACCAACATCCTGCGACCTTTTACACCTCAGTGCCTAATATAGGTCAGTCGCTCATCCTAGAATGTTCTTTACTGCCATTGCTACCTGGTAAACTTGCATTCCCCTTTTAAGCTTAAGCATCTACTCCTCTATAAAATCTTCCCGGAGCACCTCTCCCAGCCCTGGTGTGCTCCTCATTATTTCCCTATGATGCCCTCAAAGCAGAGCTATTGATGCCACTGAGTCTTATTCCTGTCAGTAACTTCAGCCTCCAGCAGAATGCCTGGCACATAGTAGATGTCTGATATGTTCTTTGACTAAATTTTAAGTCTGAAATGAAAATACAGATATGACAACTGTTTCCAAATCTCAGTTTCAATAAATGATTAAATGTTAATAATTAGTACTACCAGTGGTAGGCAACCCAGGTCTCCAATTTCAGATGAAATATATCCTTTTGCTTATATTTAAGAGTTTTGAAGGAGATTTTGAGAAAAGGAAGCTGAATGTTCTCATTCCATTTAGAGAAGAGAAAACTCTAATAAAGGCTTTTATAGACGGTTTTGGCCCCTTCGACCTTTGGTAAAGTAGATGTACTTCATCCTGGCATCACGGCCTTGCTAGAATTTTGAGGCAAGCTGCTTTACTTACCTAGGTAAAAAGGCTTGTGTCTAAATCTTACCCATTCATGAGTAATTTCTGACGGGTATGTGTTCAATGATAGCATTCCTAACTGAGTCCAAACACAGGCAATACTTTAAAGAAAGAACAATGTGGTGATAATCATCATTTAATTTCAAGTGTTGCATATTTGTTTCAACAACTTTCAAAACATTTCCCAAGGGATTTTAAAGAAAGTCACCAAGTATGCTTAACAAAACAACATATGGAATGCTAATTTTGTTGTGACGCTATACTCTAATACAGCAAGAAACAGATTTTTCGTAAAATCAGCAGATTTGCAAACACTAATTAAGAAACATTGAAAACTATCAAGGTCAATTTAGAAATCCATTTGAAAATAAATATTCCTAGTCATGCTAGTTCTAGTAATTTCCCACTAGGGACTCACTGCAACAAACTTCCACCATGCAAATTTTGCAGTGAAGGTAAATGAATAAAGGTTTACTTTCAGTTTTCAATACAAAGCCAAACAGTGAGGTTTGGAGGGTTGGGTGGAAATAACCAATTTGTCTCTATCAGTATAATCTCTACTCAGGAATCTAAGATCCTTGGGGTATAGGATTTCCACTTAACTTGCCATATCACTCCTAAGAGACCTTCCAGGAGTTCTGTGCTTGCTATAAGGGAGGATGCTCTGATACTATTAACTCTGTATGAGAATGATTCTCTGCCTTGTGTGAAAAGAGCAAGTAAGCCTAAGAAACTAGTCTCACAAGTTACACCTCAATGCTACCCTCTGCCCTGTGGCCACTCCTTTTTCTGTTTCTCTGTCCATTGGCCATGCCATTCCTTTCATCCAAAAAGTGGGGAGAATGTATATATAAATATACATTTATGTATGTATGTATTATGTGTGCATGTATATATATGTGTGCACGTGCGTGTGTGTGTCACTTTCCAAATGCTCAGATTTTCAGCCAGTGGGTATTGACTAAGCACTTACATAGTCAAGCTAGCTATATACTCAAGGCCACTCACCTCTTGTCATAGTTAACTTCATGCACAAAGGATGGGGAGATATATTATACTTACACTCTCTAAGAACACATTTACCAGTAACATTAAGACATTTTAAACAGGATAATTTATAGCAAACTACCCTTTCACCTAAGAACACTAGACCAACAACAGAAGAGGAGCTGATTTGAATCCAAGTAGCAAAGATTAAAATACACTATTACATATCCAAAGACCAAAACTTTTTCTATTAAATAGCTTGACATATTATTGTTTTGTCTCTTTATGCCTTCTTTTGCTCCAGAAAGAACTTAATGTAGTTTCATTTGAAATAAGTGTGAGACTGGCTGAAGTTTGGAAAGTTGTTGTTAAATGGAATTTGGCCTTTTGTTCCTATTGTATTCCTTTTGATAAACTTTGATATAAAATAACACATATTTGAATGAGTCGGTCCTCTGTCCCACAGACCCCCAACACTGGACTGCCCAAATGAAAACCAAAAAGTCTTAAGATCAAGATGTAAAAGTATGAGAAGCAAAGGCAAAAACATGTCAGCGTTAATGCCATGGAGATTAGTCAAACTTGTCAACTGATTCCTTGAGAAACACTGTCTCATAAACAAATGCACCCTCTGTCCTCCTTCCTTCTTTCACTTCATTTCACTATTTATGATAGAAATGAGGAGAATCTGAGACAATGGAGTGGGAAGGGCAATCTTAACCAATGAGCGACTCTATCAAATTTAATTTATGGCTAGGGCTTTTGCCTATACATTAAAATCAGAGCACAGCAACTAAGACACAAGACACAGTTTTAAAACATTATTTATTGCTAAGTCTAAAACACTCAAACACCACAGCACAGTGATTGCCAAATCTAAATTAGAGTTTGTGGGATTTTTAAAAGTTTCTCTTCAGGGGAACATTTCAGCTCTATGGAGAGGTGTGATACGTAAGAAGATGGAACATCTGGATGAAGACCAATTTGCCTATGAGCCTGAACCAAGTGGACCCATATGGGCAGCTTTTATAAAATCATAAACAGTAAAGCTGAAGAAAACTCTAGGCTCAGACTGCTTTATGGCATCAATAATTAAACTGGACTTACTGCACTCATGGGGTTATTGCAAATTCTGACTAAACTGAAAGAATTTTCAAATAATCTAATTATTCCCTTATTTATTCATGTTTATCCAAAGCGTTTTTTGTTTCTCCGCTTTAATTAGATGTTTAAAACTTCACAGCTATTCAGACACTTTGTTTAAATGCCCATAGACAACTCACATGTATTTCTTTCATGAGAAAGAAAAGAAACAGTGAGACAGACATCAAAGTCCCAGAGACAGAATAGGAATAGCAAAATGAAAGACTAGAATTAATGCATTGTTTTTACCCTGGTAAAATATAGATAACGTAAAATTTACCATTTTAACTATTTTTAAGTATAAAATTGCATTAAGTACATCCACAATGTTGTACAACCATCGCCCCTATTTCCAAAACTTTTTATCATCCTAAACAGAAACTTTGAACCCATTAAACAGTAACTCCTCATTTTCCTTCCCTTCAGCCCCTGGTAACCTCTATTCTACTTTCTGTCTCTATGAATTTGCCTATTCTAGGTATCTCATATAAGTGTAATCATATAATATTTGTTCTTTTGTGTCTGGCTTATTTCACTTAACGTAATGTTTTCAAAATTCATCCACATTGTAGCACGTATCAGAATTTCATTCCTTTTTACACCTGAATAGTATTTCATCATATACAACATTTTGTTCATACATTCATCTGTTGATGGACACTTGGGTTGTTTATACCTTTTGGCTACTGAGAATAACGCTGCTACAATCATTGGTGCAAAAGTATCTATTTGAGTGTTTGCTTTTAATTCTTTGGGGTATATACCTAGGAGTAGAATTACTGGATCATACGGTAATTCTATGTTTAAGTTTTTGAAAAACTACTATACTGTTTTCCACAGCAGCTGCACCATTTTATATTCCTACATTGTGCATTCCAATGTCTTGACGCATTCGCCAATACTTGCTATTTTCTGTTTTGTTTGTCTGTTTACAATAGCCATCCTAATGGATGGGAAGTGGTATCTCATTGTGGTTTTGATTTACATTTCCCTAATGACTAATGATGTTGAGCATCTTTTCCTCTGCTTATTGACCATTTGTATATCTTTTTTGGAGAAATGTCTATTCGCATCCTTTGCCCATTTTTTTGTGGGTTGTTTGTTGTTGAGTTGTGGGAGTTCTTTATATATTCTGGATATTAACCCCTTATCAGATATATGATTTTCAAATATGTTCTCCCATGCTATAGGTTGTCTTTTCACTCTTTTGATAGTGTTTTTTTTGACGTCTAAAAGTTTTTAATTTTTAAGTGAAGTCCCTTTCATCTTTTCTTTTGTTGACTGTGCTTTTGGTATCATATCCAAGAAATCATTGCCAAAGTTATGAAGATTTTCTCCTATGTTTTCTTCTAAGAGTTTTATAGTTTTAGCTCTTACATTTAGGATTTTGATCCATTTTGAGTTAATTTTTGTATATAGTAAAAGGTAAGGGTCCAATTTCATGCTTTTGCATGTGGATATCCAGCACTTGTGTTGAAAAGACTGTCCTTTCCTCATTGAATGGTCTTGGTACCTTTGTCAAAAATCAATTGATCACATACGTGAGGCTTTATTTCCTAGCTCTCTATTCTATTTCTTTGGTCTATATGTCCTGCCTTCACCACACTGTTTTGACTACTATAGCTTTGCAGCAAATTTTGAGATTGGGAAGTGTGAGTCCTCCAACTTTGTTCTTCTTTTTCAAGATTATTTTGGCTATTCAGAGTCCTTTTAGGATGAGTTTTCTATTTCTGCAAAAAATGCTATTGTTATTTTGATAGGGATTGCACTCAATCTGTAGATCACGTTGCGTAGTGTTTTCATCTTAATAATACTGTCTTCCGATTAATGAACACAGTATGTCTTTTCATTTACTTATGCCTTCTTCAATTTCTTTCAATGCATTTAATTTTTAATTTGTTTTCACAAACACTGAACTAGTATTTACTTTATGCCAGGAACCATTCTAAGTGCTTCACAAGTATTAATCTATTTAATCCTCATAACAACCCAATAAAGTACTATTTTAACTCCATTTTATGGATAAGGAAACTAAAGCACAAAGAGTTAAATAACTTGCCCACGGTCACACAGTTGGGGAGTGGTAGATCTGGGATTTAAACCCAGGCAGGCTGGCTCCAGAGTCTGTGCTCCTAACTATGACGCTATACTCCTTTCAAACACTCACTCATTCAACAAGCATTTACACAACTCCTGCCAGTTCCCCAGAAGCAGGACCTGAGACAAATTCGTGTGCAAGTGATTTATTAAGAAAGTACTCCCAGAAAAAATCTGTTAAGAGAGTAAGGAAAGCAGGATAGGGAAGGAGAAGAAGCCAAACAAGGGTTTGATTTCAGTGAGGTCCCTGCCTCAGCCCGATCCTTTGAGAGCTATGGAGTGTGTGCGTCCACCTCAAAGCAAGGGAGCTGGGCTTCTGTACTGCTGCACCAGTGACTAGCTGCAGGTCACTCTGCTGAGGATGTAAACTTCCAGATAATTCCAGCTCTCCATGTGTCTGAGTGAAGTGGCTCTAGTAGTTCAAGCTTAGCCCTCTGAAGAAAGTTACAAGTTCAAGTTCGTAGGAACAAAGTGTGCAGAAGCTGGAGGATGGATACACAGAGGTGGTAAAGTGGATTCAAGGGGATCTAGGTAGAGCACCAAAAGAACCTATTGTGTGTAAGGCTCTGTAACTGATCACTTGAAGAAGCAAGATAAATGGAACTAACACATTTGCCTTCAAAGAGTTTATATGTTGGTAGCAAAGCCAAGACACGTACACTTTATATAGACTAGATGGTGATAAATACCATAAGAGGGGGAAACAAATTGCTGAGAAATTGGAAAGAAGAGACAACAACTATTATATGCCCTGACAGAGGGAATCATAAAAGATCACTGAAGAGGTAGCATTTGACCTGGGTGTTACAAATGGCAAGATTTATGGAAAGCCTTCAAGATCAATCAAACTACATGAGCAGCCACACAGAGGTATGATGGTACAGAGCACTTTCATAATCAGGTAGCGCACAGCAACATTGTTCTTCCTAATATAGTAAGTTCTCCAAAAGGTGTTAGAAATGCAAAATCTCAGGCCCCACCTCAGACCTACTGAATCAGATACTCAGGGATGGGGTCCAGCAGTCTGTTGTAACCAGCCCTGCAGGCGACCCTGATGCACGCTCAAGTTGGACAGATACTGTTCTACCTGGACTACACCCAGCGAATGCTCAGCTGAGCTGCACGTGCACTAGTTCACCTGTGACCCTGCCTCCTGCCCAGCACCACACTCTCCACTCTCTCTCTGGAATGAATAACAGCAAGGTATGAAAATGGAGCTTGCACTAGATGAAGAGACAGCCACGCTGGAGAGCAGCCTTTTGTGACCAACAAGCTGACACTCAGGTGATGCAGAGTTCCATAACGCCCATTTACTGAGAAAAAATGACAGAAAGAAATGATTTCATTGATTAGAGAGGAGGGCCTGGACCATCATGGGGCCATCCTCCCCATCCATCTCTTGGAAGTTCTAATTCTTCCTCCTTCCTTGGGGACTGGGCCAGCTCCAGGGGCTCACAAATACCCACATTGCCTCAGAAAATCACAGCCTAACCATTTATGCCAACAGAGGATAAGGACAGGCAACACCATCATCATTTGAAATCATATATCAAACACTGTATAGAATACTGTACAGAAGAATTATAGATAATTCCTACAGAAAAATGGTTTAATAGTGACCATGGATATACAATATATAAAACTATGCTTTATGAAAGAGTAGCATAGTTTAATGGGACAGGATATACAGAAAGGAGTCATGGAAACCTAATTTTGGGGACAGGCATCCTAGGTCAGGATGAGGAACCATTAGGCCTGGAAGTGAAATAAACAGAGCCTGAGCTTAGACAAGTGTCCCTGGCAAGGTATGCAAAACAAATCAGAGAGAAAAGAAAGTAGAACTCAGAAGTAGAACTGTGGAAAGGTAGAAAAATACACAAGAAATTCTAAAGATAAAACTGACAAATATTTGGCTAAGGAACGACAAAGGAACATTTTTGTATAGACTGTAGATATCAATAAATTGTTAAACACCACTTCTGCAAAAGTCTGATTTTTTTAGCTGAAACAGAAAATTCAGTCTTAGCCTCAAAACAACAGTCATTAAAATTATCCACCCAGCAAAACACAGGACAGAGAAACTGCAACCATAAAGAAGCTGTTTAACTCTCGTATTTACCATAGAAGGTTCTGAGACATGGACAAGCTAAATGAGTCCAGGTGTCTTTAAGACAAATGCATGTGATCACACTTTTAGCTTGAACCTACAAACACACTCATTCCCTCACAAAGTTGACAGGTTATAAATCAACAAACTGCTAAGTGACATGTCACTAAACTCTCCAGATCTGTTGTTAGGATAAGTTTAAAGAAACCACCCACCCTCAGAGTTAGACATTGTCTTCTTATTGGCTCATCATAAAAAAGTTAACATCTGCATAGTTTTTATAATTTAATAATAATATAAACTATTTATTGAGTGCTTACTATATCCCAGGCACTACACTCTTTTCATGCCTTATATCATTTATCACTGAGACACAGAGAATTAAATGAATTGCCCGAGGTTACACAGCTTTTAAGTAGCAAAGCCAGGATCCAAATCCACACTTGCCTACTCCAGAGGCAGAGTTCAAAGCACGAAGCAATGTCTCTTCACACATTATCTCTCTTAATTTAATCCTCTTAAAAATCCTTTGTGGCAGTCATTATTATCACCATTTTACAGGTGAGAACCATGAGACTCAGAAAAGTTAAGTATCAAATTCAACAAGAGTCCACTATGAAGATCTAATCGGAGTTGTCTGAGTCCCGGAGCAATGCTGCTCCACCAGCTGGTATGGGGGTTACTCTGATTAGGAGCATTCTCAGTATTTCCAAAACATACCAATATTTTCTCGGAAAGAAAGCAGAACATTTGAAATACAGCATAGCTGACAGCACTAAAGATGCACACATGCGCACGTGTACACGCAAACACACACTAAGGTGGCAGCTTAGTAAAGGTGATAGTGGTACGGGAAGTGTCTACACTTTGGCTTCCCACTATCAGTTAATGATATGTCAGTCTATGTGGGTGTGTGTGTGTAGATATATATAGCTATATATCTATAGATATAGACAAATATGTAGATATTTGGTTTCAAAAAGGAATGGGTAATCACATGGACTAGCTGTGATTTCTGGAAATCCATGGAAGAATTATCATCTGTTATTATAAAACATAATCATCGTGATAAAGAAAACATTAAGCATTTACAATGGCATTAAACAAGGGCTGCATCATTCAACTTCGACTTTCCAGGTTATTCTCTAGGATCTCAGAGACAACATCAATCTAGAGAACAATCATATACATTTTGCTAACTAAATAAAGACCTTTTGTGTTATCTTAATGTTATTTTTCTAAAAGAATTATTCCTCTTAGTTAATTCTCAGTTATTCCCTAACTTGCAGCCCTACCCACAATTCATCTCTCCTTTTTAAGGCACCACTATTCATTTTGAAGAGAGGAAGTATAGCGTCACAAAAGTAAACTCAGAAACACTGCAAGGTGTTTTTTTTAAATCTGGAACACAAGCCCAAAGGTAATTATTACCTGTCCGACTACTTCCATAAACTATCATTGCCATTATGAAGATTGTTTGTCAATACTGTTTTAAACAAAATGCATTCTGGAAGTAAATTATCTTCTGCTCACAACACAAGCAGAGATAATTTATCCACACTCTTCAGGAAAACAGCCAGAACCAACTCAAATCCTGACCTTGAATGACAGATGTGAGTTCAACCAGGTACAAAGTTTGCAATCACAGCCACAGGTTCATATAAACAGAAATCAGTATTTCCCAAATCCTATGATTAGGTCAGGAAATCTCAAATCCCTGAACCAACTGATTAATACAACTACGATGGGTTCAGAAAACGAAGCGAGGGGGGTGGTTGGAAGTGTCCGTGTGAGAAGGGCTATACTTAAACATAATTTGCCCTTTTCCTTCCATGCCTTTGGAGAAAGTGTGATGGAAGACATTGCCCAGATAGTGGCCTCTGTGTTTTGGCAAAGCTCTAGGTTATCACTTATGTATCCTTCTGGCACTTTGATCTTAGTCATGCTGACAAAGAAAATGAAAGGAGCAAGCCAGGCAAACCCCTAGCGCATGGTGATCGTGACGGATGAACACAGGTTTGAACACAGAGGTTGAATGCCTCGCAGGCATCACCAGGCCCTGTGCAATCTATTAGTAGTGTGAGTCCAGGTGCAGGGACTCGGCTCCAGACTCACTAAGTGCAGCCCCGGCCGTTAACTGATTTAAGCATCGGGTAACTTATGAAAAAGCATGCAACGTGAACGTCAGTCAGGAAATGGTTACAAATTAGAAAAAGAAAGAGGAATCAAGGGCAGAGTAATGCCACAGTAATAAAAGCAACTTCCTCTTTTGCCTAATTTCAGAACCACAGAGTAGAATTTTCTCCATATGAAATTCCTTACAAGTCACAGGCTGCGCTAAACCACTACCCGTCCCATTCAATGTATTCATAAGACAGCCACACAGAAACAGATGTTCCTGCTTTGCTATCATGCTGTTAAGGGAAAGTGTCAGTGTGACATGGGAAACAGCAACCTATGACCTCTCAAGAACCATTCTCAAGCACCTCATAGATGCTTTTTGTTCTCTAGACAATGTGGATCCTTAAAGTTTGAGAAAGCTCTCCAAGACCACGTAGCTCAAGTTTAATGATTCTGATAAACTCTATAATTGACCTGAAAGTGGCCTCTCATAGCTTGTAAACCAGGTGTGATGCTGGCCTGTGAACGCTCATATATTCTAGTCTTTCTGTCGTCCCCAGGCCGGCTGACCGAGCACTGCTACCCGACCATGGAGCAGTTTCCTGGGCTGGGTCAGAATCATTTACCCTGTTATCTGTGTTCTCAAGATTATTTTTACATGTCTGTATCATGGCACTCATCCTACCACACTGTAATCATCTGTATTTATGTCTGTCTCTCCAACTAGACCGTTACTTCTTGTAGACAGACAGTAAGTCTTCTACTGCCTCTCATCCACGTAACTTAGCACATATGGTGTTCCATTGGTGCATGTTCAGTGAATGAATGAATATACTTCAGTCTGAATTGTCAATATTTATTATTATGACTTCACACAATATATACTTATTTCTCTGTCTATTTTAGATTGTATACTTCCTCACGATTTAACTAAACTACTTCTCTGTTTACAAATGTTATGAGAGATAGCTTAAATATGTTTTAAAGCTATATGTGAGTATAGGTTGAATGTGTTTATAGAGGTGATAATATTCCTGGTAGCATTCAGCCTGGATGTCAGTTCTTTCCGTCCAAAGAGATAGGATAATCTGAGGGAAAATAAACAGAACTTTGTATTCAGTAGAGCTGTCTTTTATACCAGACAGCAGCTTTTCAATGCAAAGGCCAGAACTCTCACTAAGGATTTAACCAAAGGGGGCTGGAGGGTGGGGAGAGGGGGGTGCTGTGTGGAGTGGGGAATAGGAGAGCAAGAAAGTTGTACATAATCCATGAAAACGAAAGTCGCCCAAGAGGACAATCAAGAAAGGGTCCTAGGAGTACCCATTAGCCAAAGAGCATGCCCACTTGAATGCAGAGGGCCTGAGAGAAGCTTATGAGGGCCTCTGAGCAACAAGTCATTGCAAAGACACCCGACACTGCAGCCTGATGAAAGGATGGAGCAGGCTGTCTCAGGAGGAAAAAACTGCAGAAGAGACAAGAAAATGAAAGAGGCAAAATGAGTAAAAGAGAAAGCAAGAAGAAGGGAAAGTGCTACAATAAGACTCTCTAGCCAGATCAGGAGGGCTCTAGTAATATAGTAAACGGGTCCTGAGGAAAAAAAGGTAAAATGTATGTGAACTCGCAAAACATCTAGAGCACCTTGCAAGACAGCAAAAGTGAGTATGAGAGTAACAGGGAAAAGGAAAAGAACGATGACTATTCTAGCTAGGGAGACATTCTAAGTGAATTGAAATTGGGGGCCAAGGAAAAGTATATTAGCATATTTGCATTTGTAATGTTCAAATAGTTATTTAGTAAATTCAGTCAATGTTTTCTCCATAGTGTATAATTACATAGTTCTCAAATAAATCTTTGTTGGTTATGAGTCTCAGGATAAGACCCCTGTAAGGATATTGTTATTATAACAAATGTGAGGCAACAATAGCTGTCCTCCACCCAAGCAGGAATAAACAGTCCTTGATCGGATCTGCCTCTGCTGCTGCCTTCCTGTCTGAGAAGAAAAGAGGTGCAAGAGAGCAGAATCTGTCTCCAGAAGCAAATGTAACCTCGTAAAAGACTAGGTATTCAAGAGAAGATGAGATATAGACTGTTAGATATCAGGAATACTTAGTACCACTAGTAACACATACAACACAAACACTCCCTCTTTATAAGAAGAAATACAACCAACAGCAGAAGAAAAGATATAAGACATTGATATCCCATAAAACACTGGAAGACCCAAAGTCACAGATAAAATCCAGGAGGGTTTAAATTCACTCAGTGTGTCTCTTCATGAAGTGGTAGAGCCACTACTAGAAATAAAATTTATGATTGTGGATAGTCATCCTGAACTATTGTTTGTAAATACTCCCAACTCTAGCCCTTGCCATCTATCTTTTGTGACAAAGTCAGAGTAATTATCCTAAGAGATTAAGCCAATCATACCATCCTTGCTTAAAATCCTTGCTCTCCTAGTTGCCTTCCAGTACCTATAGAATGAATTCTGAACTGCTTAGGATAGTATTGAATGTTTCTCAGAATCAGATGCCAATCTACTTTTCCAGTTTTATCTTCTACCACTTTCCTCCTCCCTCATCCTTTTTTTCCACTACACTAGACTCTTCAACATTCTAGGAACAAATATGTATGTCCAGATGCTCATACTGCCTCTTAATGCTACCCCCACACTTATAATTCACTTTCCACAACTCACACCAAAATCCTACTTATCTTTCAAGGCCGTACACAAACGTCTTTTTCTCAATGAATCTTTCCTCAATCCTCTCAGCCACAATAATTGTTCTTGCCTATATATTCTAATTGTATTATGTTAATGCATAATTGCATCACCATTGAAAACTGACATACTAGAGAGTTGTGAGTGTGCAAATTTCCAACTGGATAGTAAATTCCTCAGGCAGAGGTACACCGTCTTATCTTCATGTTTTCCTCCTAAACAAAATTTCAGCCAGATGCTTGTATTTCTTTAATGCTTACTCTAATTTCATACTCAATTTAAATTTAGTGACCATTCCGAGGCTTATAGGTGTTTGTTCTTAGTTATTACAAAAAAAGAGTTCTAGAATGCAATATTTTAGAATTTTTAGAATTTGCAATAATATTTTAGTTCTTTTAGAATGCAATAATATTTTCTATCCATAATTCATTAATCAAGTCTATAGAAAGCTAGATTATCAGACTAAATATTCCATAAAAGTCCAAGCAATAAAGTGAAAGTGAATGTCATATTCACAAAGGGCAGCATCTATGTCATTAATTAAATGGAACAATTTCGTCACAGAACTTCACACCAGGGCAAGCACAAGAGTGCCCAAAATGATTTGGTATCTATCATATATGACCTGGATTGGTAACTATATGTTTACATGTAGAAATAGTGTCTCTTGTACATCATTGTACTCTCAAACATGACCATTGCAATAATCTACACAAAGTGCTCAATAATAGGTGTCAATTGATGGAAAGATTGAGAAACTTACTATTTATATTTAAATTGTCCTGTGAGCTATAAATTTTCAAAGTTGATAGAAACTATACAACATAATTTCTTTAGGTTTTAGACTATTGAACTGAAAATAGTCTAACAACCCACAGTAAGTTTACTAACAAGTCAAATCACTTTATATTTGATTATATCTATACACAAAAACATAAAATATGATTATTCCCTTCAAGAAGCTGATAGCTTATTTGGAGGACTAAAATTAATACATGTGAAAAAGTAAAGAATATACGACTATAAAACTGAGGTCACTAAATTAGATCTATTTTAGAGCTGTAGAAAACATAGTATTAGAAGGTGAAAATGAGGCAAAATAGTTGAGTTGATGTGATAAGGAAAATAAAAATTCACCTACAAGTCTTTTTTAAAAGAATAATTAGACATGTGCAAAGCTACATGTACAAAGTTGTATCTCAGCATAAAATGGAAATACTCTTGGTACCTAATACTGAATTAGTTAAAAAATTATGGCAAATACTATGAAATGTTTAAAAACAATCCTTTCGGGGCTGGCCCCATGGCCAAGTGGTTAAAGTTTGGCGTGCTCTGCTTCAGCGGCCCGGGTTCGCAGGTTCAGTTCCTGGGCGCGGACCTACTCCACCCATCAGCCATGCTGTGGAGGCGTCCCACATACAAAATAGAGGAAGACTGGCATAGATATTAGCTCAAGGCTAATCTTCCTCAAGTCAAAAAAGAGGAAGATTGCCAACAGATGTTAGCTGAGGGCGAATCTTCCTCACCAAAAAAACAACAAAAAACAATCCTTTCATAGGTATATGTGTGTGTGAACGTAAAAGGATAATATATCACAATGAGTATTATGTATAATATTTGATAAAACTAATTAAACACATAAAAGTCTAAAAAGCTATAAAGAGAGGTTATCTCTGATCCTTGAATTAAGGAAAACATTTATTTCTTTCTTTTGCTTATCTCTATTATCTGCATTTTTTATGATAAACATGTATTTCTTTTATAGTAAGAAAAACAAACACTGACAGATTTTCTTTGTACCTCAGAGCAATCTGGCACTCAAAGTCGGCATTTCCTTCTCTTCTCTCTGTCCAAGAGAAGATCCAATAAGGTTAAGTCCATGAAAGAGTTCTGAAATGAATGAAATGCTCTACTAAAAAGAAAAAAAGAAGACACAGCCCTTATAACTTCTTAAGGAAGGTATGATGGTTAATTTTATGCATCAACTTTACTGGGCCACAAGGTGCCCAGATATTTGGTCGAAGATTTTAATTTGAGTTTGTCTATGGGGATGTTTTTGGATGATAATAATATTTGAATCCATAGACTGAATAAAGCAGATCAGCCTCCCTAATGTGGATGGCTCTCATCCAATCAACTGAATACCTGAATAGAACAAAAAGGCTGAGTAAGTGGGAACTTCGCCTGTCTAACTGTTTGAGCTGCAACATTGGTCTCCCGCCCTCGGACTAGAACTTACTTACACCATTGGCTCTCCTGGTTCTCAGGCCTTCAGACTCAGACCAGAACTACACCACTGGCTTTCCTGGGTTTCCAGCTTGCCTATTACAGACCTTAAGACTTCTTAGCTTCCACAATCATGTGAGCTAATTACATATATGAGAACCCTGGAGAACCTTGACTAATACAGAAGGGATTCTTGATAAGAAATACGTCTAAAGAAGGTTAATTTTATAGTGGTGTACAGGATGGACTAGAGTTGGGGGAGGCCAGAGGCTAAGAATCCACCCAGAAAGAAGCTGCAAAAATTGGGCAAAGAGGATGAAGGGATGGCCTGGGATAGAGCCACTGGCAAAGGGCAGTTTATGGTGCTCAGAGAATCAACAGGACTGAGTTCTAATTCCAGCTGAGCTATTATGCCCCAGAGCAAGTCAGTCATTTCCCTTCTCTAAACCTCTGATTCTTTATCTATAAAATGAGTTGTTTAGACCAGAAATCCTCCAAGGTCCTTTTCTGTTCTATAAATCGAAGATTCTATTATCAATAGGAAATAATACTTAGATGCTTTTATTCAAACTGTGAATATATTGGCTTAACTTTGTTCTTATACCACACTGAATGTTCCATCAGTGCTCAATAAATAATACGTTAAGCATGCCCTTTGGACATCATGGTTTAATTGGAAGGCCTGGAAATGCCCTGCCTTTTGGCAAAGTCCTTGCAATATCAATTACTTCATTAACTTTGCAAACATATAATGGAAAAATAGGCACATTACTTCAAAATAGGTCTGTTTTAATCTAATTCTCTTAATCACGGAAAAAGTTAATTTATGAGAATAACACATTTCATATAAGACAATTTATTTATAATGAAACATTAAGTAACTTCAGCACTTGATGCAATGTGAAGATATTGCACAGGGGTTAAGTGAGGTTCCAGTAGACCAGACAGCCATGCCAGTTTGATAGGTGTGCATTCCCTTCCCCTAGATCTGCTATACATAATGGTCACCCATACCAGAGTCAAAGCCAGTCTAGGAGGAAAGAGCCTTGTTAACTTTATTCCAAATAAAAATCTCATGTCAAAGTTGAGAGACACTTGAGTACTGGACTTGAAGATTACCTTCTTGGATGTTGAAATTCATATGATCCACATCATATATGATTCTGGTTTTATAGATACATGTGGCTAAGCCCATCTGATCAAATTAAGGCAATCTTACAAACAAATTACTAGGCCATAAAAGATATAATAAGCCCACAGAGAATGTATTTCCTCACCCACATTCAATGCCATCTTCATCTCAATCGTATAGTTCTCTGGGTATTTCCTGAGTCAGAAGTTTAAAAGGACACACCCATGATTCTTCTGTGGCTAGCACACTTAGTTATTCTCTGTATGCCTGTAAAAATCAATAGAAAAAAAGAAAGAAAAAAGGACAGCACACTAAATCTCTTTTCAGCCTGTTCTCTGATCTCATAGAACCTGGACAAATGGACCGGCTCTTACTTCATAAAATTCTTTTCCTTCCTTTGTCTTGTTCTTTTTACAACTAAACCTTGATCTAACAGCATTTAATGTCCTGAAGCTTTCAGGTAAGGCCATATTTTACATCATATTTTATTTCTGGTCTTGGCAGTAAACTTGGAATTAGCTATTAAATCTGGATTTCTCATCTAGTCAACTCCAAGAAAAAGTACAATAGAGAAAGAAAGAAAGAGCCAGAGACCTTGACCAACAGGAACTATATTAAACCAGAAGAAAAGTATTCCACTTGTGCTCCAATAGGAAAGAAAAAAGAGAGGCTTAACATTTCCATCATCAAATGAGGACTTCTTCCAGTGGAGGGGCTCCATGGGAAACCTTTACTGACTTTTATCCAAGAATACAGAATATGTCATGACTCCTTTCAACTTTCCTCCTCAGTCCATGCTATTAATTGAGGTTTATGAGCTATAACCTATTATCTCTAAAGAGGGAGAAAAAGAAGAATTTGTTCCAAAAATATCTGGTTCTCCATCCCCACCTGCCTTCATTTATAAAAGAAGCCATCTAAATCTCTCAGGCTATTTTTCCACAGGCTTGTTTATAATGTGGTAATGATTATGCTAATACCAGCTGGGAATACATCTACGTGGACATGTTGTGTGAGTGTTTTGGGGTGGGGGAAGACTGTATAAGTGCATGAGGAGAACTATTCAATAAAATTATAGTACATGTGTAGCCCTCTTTCCATATTTACTAGTTTGCTGTAAGCTCCTTCTCAAATGGGAAATAGACCATGTTTCCTTTGCAGAGGGAGAGTTATTGAATAACGAAGACCATGTGTTCTACTATGTCTTATTCATCTGAGTACTCTGCAGCTATTTTCTAAACCAAATTAATAACAGTATACTAAACTTATTTCCTCTGTGAAAACTCCTGGCTACTAACAGTGTCAGTATATGCACCTCACTGTCCCCAAGAACACAGGTAATCACTAGGTAACCAAGTCCATGATGGCATCTGAGTGAGAAGAATGTAGCTTTCACGGTATGCAAGGGAAAATGGACACCCTCTAATTAAATGATATTGTTTACACAAGCAGTAGAGTATTACATCACTTTCCCTACAAAGAGGAGAATGTGAAATTTCAGAAAAGACAGATAGCTATTTAATGTGTAACTTGTCACCACGGTTAGCTTCAGCATAATAAAATGCACATGGAAAAGCCCTTGCAGCAAGCCCGTTGCACAGCAGATTCTTCCTTCGTCTGGGTCAGAGGGTGTGTATGTCTCTGAAGGAAATGATATCTCTCCTTTGCTCACACACCCACTCACTGCACTGCACGGTGAGCTTCAAATAGCATTTCTGAGATGTGTCTGCTGGATGCTGGGGGCACACAAGAGGCTGGCAGCAAGCCTCCTGTGTGGTTGGGGAAGAAGGAAGTGTCTCTTTCCTCCAGATCAAGAAAATGCGCATCCACATGACAGCTCAACACAGGAGAACCCGGTGTGTATAGAAACTGCTCTTCTTTATTTTTCCCCCCAGAGCCAAATAAATTGCAGGCAAAGACAATGCAATTCTGGTGGCAAACTGATCTCAAAAGGCATTTCTAATTTTTCTACTCCTTTATTCCAAACTACAGTACTTCCTTACCAAGTATGATTTTTGCCACATCAATATGAGGGCATTTTTCTGTACCCATACTTGGAAGCAAATAACTCCTGTTCTGTCAACAAAGCTTTCAATGAATGTTGCCAGTGATGGAGGTTTTGTAACATGCTCATATTTCAAATATGGTACTTTTGTTCCCAATCCAATATATAGGCATATATGTTTATTATTAAAATGTACTCTATAAAATTCCTATTGGGGGGATTTTAGTTCCATTTGGACATCACAACTAAAACATTCTATTTATTCCACAGCATGTTCACTCTCTCCAAGCAAAAATTCTTTCTGGTGTTTCTGATGTAAACTTAAAAAGTTAATTATAATTCACACATGAAGAATCTTTTTAACAGTTGGAATCAGAAGTAGCAAGAGTTAACGGTCCAGTCCAGCAGATAAACTTTTGCAGGTTTCCATCTGAAAGTCATAACATAACCTTTTATTCTGTGTGTCATTGGTACAGAAGGTTTTTCAAGGCAGAGTTCTTCAAACTGCAAGATGTTAAACAGATGTACTGTAGAGTCTTCCAGGTCTAAACTATGAAGAGTCTGTTTTCACTCTGTATGTTGAATTCTTCATTTGTTTTATTCTTTTATCAAGATCTTCAGGTTTGGGTATTTCTTTTGTTAAAATTATTTTGTTCTTACTGTTTTTTAAGTTGGACATTTGTTTAGAACCAGATTTTAAAACATATTCTTTTTGAACTAAATAAGGAATATTAATATAAATTTTGCCATTTAGAAGCATGCTTTCAGCAGGAAAATCTCTGCTTTCTACAGCAGGTGCTGGAAGCCCAACCCCAGATGTTTTGATGTGTAAACAGCAAGGGAAGAATTTGAGAAATGGGTACAGATGCAAGAAAGAGGAAGGCATAAATAAAAAATAACCTGTTGAAACTTCAGTTCACATGGGTCTATCACTAAAAGCCCTTTCTAAACATTTTGGCTTTTGTTTTCCATTGGTGGGCTCCTATACTTAACCGTTTCTCATGTTGCAAATGTCATTTTCCAAAACACGGGACCAGTCATAGTCATTAGCTGGCTATTCATTTCTAACAAACCAAAGTCTATTCCTATATTGACCAGAATGATATGTCCTACATTCCAGTTCAATATGCTGAGACTCAGAACTCTACCTTTTAGATGTGGCCATTTCTCTCATCTTTAACTACACAGAAGCTTGGAGTTTAACAGGCAGCATGATAAATGAGGTTCTCGAAAGCTTAAACCTCAGTCTTTGTAGTTGAAAGGCCATTTTTGCCCCTTTTGTTCTTACCCATTTGTTACTTGAAGGGATTTCAGAATGCATAGCTCTAACAGGGTTAAAAGGATGCTTATAAATGTTTTCTCCTTATTTAGCTTGATGTTGGCAGAGCCCCTCCATCATTTCAATGAGAGACATATGAGCAGAAAGGCCTTTATAATATAGGCAGGCCTTTATAATATGGGCAGCTTCCTTCTCGAATATCCTTTTGCTATCAAACTAATCAGTAGTAAAGGATAATTAAAGCCATACATAGCATAGGGCTGAGTTTTGACTACTTTAACCACTTCACTACCAGGCTCCTCTGCATCTACACTGACAGAGGAATAGAGATTCTAGCATGGGGGTTAAGGGCATGGGTTTTGGAGTAAGATATGCCTGGCTTTTCGTCATGACTCCAGCACTTACAGGATGTGTGGCTGGAAAGTTATTTACCTCTTTGAGACACAGTCTCCCATCTGTAAAGTGCATGATGATAATGATGATGGGTGTCAGGATTAATTAGATAAGGTTCATAAAGGACTCAGCACAGAGCCTGACACTTAGTGCTAAATGTTAGCTATCATTACGTCACCCCATGTGTACCAAAGTGAACCCTTCTCTCCTCACTTAACTTGTCCCCCTTGTTACTGTATTGCCAAGCATTTGCTGGTCCTGACCCTTTTCCCTGGAAGGCTCTCTTCATACATCCCAATATTTCCTACCTATACCAGCTTCCCATCCTCTCCAATCTCAGTGCAAAATTTTACCCATCCTTCAAGTCACAGTTCAAATGCCACCTCCTCTATGAAGTATTTCCTAAACTCTTCAAGTCGTGACCTCTTACCACCTTGAATCTCCATGATTTTTGTTTTTCTGCTGTAGAGGAAGTAGACATACTACTCATTTAATGGCACATTATAATCATTGGTTCATGGATAATCCCTGTGTTATATTTATTTTCTCTTTTGTTCCCAATCCCCATTCTCCTCTTCCCGTAGGAAGCCATTCTAATATATTTAATATATATTAAATACTTTCTATTAATAAGTATTCTTGGAAAACATGCACTGTTTTTATGCATGCACGTTAATTTATTTAAATGGGTACTGTGATAGAGTTCATTCTACTGCTTTTATTGCTCCATGCTGTTTTGCAATCCTTCCATGTTGCTCTGGGTATTTCTAATTGCTGTATAATACTCCATGATGTACCCTGCCCACATTTTGCCCACACTTTTGACAAGGAACTCCTGGCCACCAGATATGAATGTCTTCATACGTGACCCCTTAGGGACCTGTTTGGGAATTTTATTGAGATATGCACCAAAGAGAAGAATTTCAGGGTCACAGGAATAGGTAAGCTTGTTGACTAAGTAATGCCAAAGCATTCTCCAGAATGTCTATACCAGTACGCACTCTCTGCAGAGGTGCATGTTGGCCCCTACATCTTCACATCTCTGCCAACACTTTGTTCTATCCAGCCTTCAAATTCTTGACACTTTATTCAGTATAAACCTACATCTCATCATTGTTTTCATTTGCATCTCTCTGCTTACTAATACTTTTAATCTTCATGGTTCAATTTTCTTGGGCATTTTGCTTACAAAGCCTGGAGGTTTTTTAACTAAAATATTTGTTTTTCCTCTTCACTCTCTGCAAGATCATAGATTACTTTAAGGTAAGGACTTTTTTTTTTTTTTTGCTCTTGTTTGCACTCACTACAGTGCCTACCATGGCACCTGAGGAGAGGCATAAAACATGGACACAAAGATAAATTGAAAGCATGTGAGTATGAGTGGATAGGAACACTTACAGAGAAAAATAAGTGCTTTATATTCTAAAATAAGTTGGATATGGTTCACCCTCCTCTTGCTAAAACCATTATTTCCCTTGGCCAGTTGAACTGAAAATGGCAGCACCCCTTTACTACCTCAAACACCATAGTGAAGGGCAGGAAGAAGGTCCTAATGTGTTGAATTCTAAAGTGGAGATTCTACTGTGATATGTACAATCAGTCCCCCTTGGTCAGATGTGCAAGTACATTCTCTTCATTACTTACTTTAAGGACCTAATGGAAATTAGGCTGGCAGCTTCACCTTGGCAACTCCCAAAGCCCTGCTCTTAAATACAGGTAAGGAGATTGGTTAAGAAAATTGCCCTGTTTACCAACATTAATATGCCCTAGAGAGTAAATAGGCATTTACCCAGTAGTCAGTACAGTACACTATACTTTCTGTAACTTTCCTGATAAGGACAGAGCAACAATGTTCTCACGCTTAATTAACTCTACCATCATGAACAATTGTTTGATATATATCATGAAAGCTGCCAAGCCACACAGTGTGGTGATCAAGAATGAAGTCTTTGGAGTTGAACAGATCTGGTTAGAATTTTGACTCTGCCACATACCAGAGACTATGTTAATACAGTCACACGCCGCATCATGATATTTCGGTCAATGACGAATTGCACACAAAACGGTGGTCCCGTAAGATTAATACCATATAGCCTAGGTGTGTAGTGAGCTATACCATTTAGGTTTGTGTAAGTATACTCTATGGTGTTCACACAATGATGCAATCACCTAATGACACATTGCTCAGAATGTATCCCCGTGGTTAAGCGATGCATGACTGTAATTTATTCCTTCTGACATCAGTTTCCTCATCTGCAAATGCGGACAATGATACTGACCTTATAGAGCTATTGTAATAAGCAAGTGAAATAATGGTATAGAACTTTATAAATGGTAGCTATTTTATTATGCCTATTATTTCTCCAACCTATTCCACATTATCAACATTAAAGCAAGAGGCGAAAGTACATATGCTGCTAATATGTGAAATAAGTATTGGAAACAAATGTCTATACCTATGATAAATGATTAAGTGGGAGGTTTTCCTTGCCAAAGTGAATTGTATTTTCTGTAGTGAAAAAAATATATACTATTTTTAAAAAGAAAGATTTGGTTCTAATTTGAGTCTCAGCTATTACGACTTCTTTGCTGCGTGAGCACAAGCAAGTCCCTTGACCTCAAACCTGTATGCAGACCACTGTCAATTAGGATAATATCATCTACTCACAGAGACACTGTAAAAATTTGATGTGATAATGAATGTGAAAGCTCTTTGCAACTTGCAAAACAAAACACATTAATATCATTGATTTCCAAAGTTTGACAGCACCTTGGTTATTACTGGCATTTTGTCAGTGCTAAAAACAATAACATGATTCAAAATCTCAGAAGCAGATTTCTAGGGATGAAATAATGTTGGCAAAAATGTTTTACCTTTTACCTTATCATTGAGAGATGTCCAACTTTTATTTAGTACTTTGAAAATCAAAAGAGTCTGCCTGACGTTTGAGACAAAAGAAAAAGAACCACCATTTCCCTAACTCTCTAAGGATTAACAGGAGAAATGTGTCTCTGGTGCTAGGGAAGAATTTTGCTTCTCTAGAACAACTGTTAATTTTAATCTTATGAATATCGTGATGCTTGTAACTGATCTAGTTTCCTTTTACTTTTGCTGGCTGCTAGAAATCTCAGAAGCAAATTTGAGGTCACTTCTGAATATACTGGACTACATAGCATGTATTTTGTGTTCTCACCTCTTCCCAGACATACTTTAGTATTCCTACACATATTTTTCTTTGCCTAGGTTTTCCCATTTGCTCTTTAATCTGCTTGAGTGAGGAAGTTAAAAATAAAGAAAGAAACAGAACAACCTCAATGACTAGGGAGGAGTGAGTTTTGGGCTTCACTTTAGAGCCTTTTAAAGGAGAGCCATCTTTTACATGGGTGTCTTCTTCCTCCTGCCCCTGGGCAGTATCAAGGCATCTCATTCAGTCTCTTCATCTGCACACCCACTCTAGTGCCAGGGGTCTTACGTGTTCAGTCTTTACTCAAGAAAACGTCTCTGGTGAAACTTTAATCTCGCTCTTATCATTCCTTTGTATTGTCAGCACTAATCCTTAATCTTTGCTTTGGTTTTGTTGAAAAGCATTTTTTGAAAACATTGCCCAGACTATTAGTTTTCATATTCTAATCTTCAACATTCTAAACTACCTTTAAAGCTAAACATACCTTGTCTACATGCAGTACTTATGTAACAATGGTGCTTATTTTGTTTTCCATAGCTTCAACCTCTGACCAGAAACTTAGAGGGCAGAATGCCCTGCTCTAATAAAAAATTTGGTGACCATAACTGCAACCTTATCTGGTTAAGTATATTTTCAGAAGGAGGGGAAAGGATATTTTGACTGCAAAGACCAAGTCATAAGCCTTCATTTTCTACTGAAGGCTGTGCACAAACTTTAAATTCAACTTTTTATATTGTTTCATAGTTTCCATACCAGGACATCTATTTGGTAATCAGTAATAATCCTGATGTTTGCATCCTTCAAACTGCTCTCAAACATAGCTTCAAAATCCAAGCATTAAAAATTATTAATGCTAAATAGATGAATATGTTCATTACCTTGCTTGTGGTGATGGTTTCCTATGTCAAAAAATATCAATGCTAAATGATGCAAAAAATAATAGTTATCATTGTCATTAATCATAGTAATAAAGTTGAACTACCAAAACACAGTATGGTGTGCTTCACCATAAATGTATTTTCCTACATGACTTATTACAAGAGCAACATCAGTAATAATGTTAAAGTGATCACCTACAGGTGAAGGCCATTGAGATTGTAAAGGGGTTAAAATAAATCAGGTAAAGGAAACAATATGTTTTATAGATATCCTTGGTCATTATTCTAACAATAACAAAAAAAGGAGTAAAGAAATTCAAATATATGCAATAGGGAACACGAAAATGAATCATAGTGATTAATTCTATAAAACATATATACATTATTTTCTAAACTTCCCCAAATAGAAATTCTCTTGCTCATATTGTAGTTAAATAGTCCAAAATTAGCCTTATGCTACTGTGTTTTGAATTTTTGTAATCTCTTTAGGAATATTAAATTTTCACTATCTGTTTCCTATATATATTAAATACTATTAGGAAAAGTGTTTAATAGTCATTTAGATTATATTAAATTCAAAGTCTTCAAGATCTCTGGTAAAAGACCAGTACATCTGAATGTTAATGGGACCCCACAATGAGGGTTTTATAACGCTCTACCTATTCAGATCTATATAATCACAAAAATTCCTTCTCAAACAAGCACATATGATTTAGTCTACGTCTACATCTAAGATTCTAATGTATATTTCCGTTTTCTACTGTTTAAATCACTCACTGTAAACACCAGAGTTGCACATGGTTATGTATTCAGTATTACATTGAAGTAATTAGCGGCTACCTTGTTAATAAAGACGAAGCTTTCAGAATTAATGCATAATGCTGAAAACACACTCAATTAATCCATAGAAAAAAATCATGATAAGCTTTAATTGTAGATTTTGTAGTAACGAAAATATGAATAATAGCATTTTGTTATTGTTGTTACTGTAAAGGTAAGACAAAAATTTCCCAGCAGATTCAGTGGCCAGACTTGATAGAGAATGCAGCTTTCCTGTACCTGGGGCTTATGGGTCTGCCACATTGCTTTGGCAAAAGGGAAACTTTTACTTCCAAAAGGGAAATATACAGCTTATAGGTGCTATAGTGTAAAACTGTTGGAGTAAAGAAGTTCCTTTCTCAAAAACTGTAGGAAGACGGAAACCTAATAAAATTATTTGAACCCCCAAATGCTGAAACCAGGAGTGACTCTCAGACTTTTCTAATGTTGTGAATCTATAGCTTCATTTTTTTTCTTTAATCCTCTTTGAACTGGATTTTGGTCACCAACAACTGAAAGAGTCTGACTAAGATGTTAGTGCTCATTTTTTTTTAGGTTTTATGGTTTATTTCCTATTGTTTTGTCAATTGTCATTTAGTGCGTAACTTAGACTTTTAGAATTTTCTGCTGCTAATTAACTTGAAAACTAGATAATCTTGTTTGAAATGCATGAAGTAAAGCTAACCAGGCACATTAAAGAGTCTAAGAAGCTCTCCTTTAAGAAAAATTTATCAGCTTCTCTCTTCTCCCCAGGCTGAAAAAGACGTCCCTCCTCTCAGCTCCCATAGCAGCACCCACATGGTAACTAATGATTTACATGTCTGTCAACTCCTTGGGGACCAGGACCAGGTCTTGCATCTCTGTATCCCCAGAGCCTAACCAAGTACTTAACCTGTAGCACGCCTTCAGAAAAGGCTTGTTAAATTAATGGGTCTCAGCATCGCACAGCTAACTACTTGCCTGGCCCTTGTTGGCTAGATTACTTCCAATTCTGAGAACAGCCATTCCAAAGTTTTCCATTCTCATACCCTTCATAATTGCCTTGCCTTGTCCTCTTACCATTCACAAATAATTTTGCCTCCTACTTAATTGAGAAAATGAACAAAGCATGAAGCCCCTCTACTTCCTGTCCCTTCATCTTCAATCCACTCCCCTCCTCCTTCTTTCTGCCAGTCCCAGAGCATAAGGTACCCTTTCTTCTAGGTTCCAAATGTATCATTTCCCATTTCTTTCACGTTTAACATCTTATTCCATTTGGTATGCTCCTTCTTCCTCTAGAATATGTAACCTCTTCCTCCTTGTTGTTAGTGCCTTCTCTGAAGTGTGCGAGTCTCTCCCATCCTTGATCCAATATCTCTCTTTATCCTTTTGACCTTCCAACTACAGCCAAGCTTCTGGCAAGATTAATCCAACTGGTTTCCTCTGCCTATGAACACTTAAACCTATTCTACTAGGGCTCTGCCTCTCCCATTCCATAGAAGTCTCTCTACACAAACAACACTTGTCAGCACTTGTACAACTTTGCAAACTTATCTCCTCCAATAATTCAATATTTGGTCAATGATTTGGGGTTCTTATTAATTTTAGTTACTTGGCAATAATCTTAAAATTAAAGTCTGTGTTATCATGTTTCACAAAAAATGGGGAAGTCAAGCCATGGTGCTAATGGCAATAGGGTGAAACAACTGAGTATTTTGTTAGTGTAGATATTGCATCAATATATTCATAGAGAACAGTGCTGTTTTAAGCCTAGATTCTGCACACGGTGCAAAATTCATAAAAATAAGTGATATTATGTGCAAAAATTTATCTCTAAGTTATAAAAATTTTAAGACAAAATATATTTTAAAGAATCTCAATATTTTTGTTAGTGCTATTGAGTGGATTCTCACTCCTAATGACCCCCTGTACAGCACAGCGGAACCCTGCCTGGTCTTTCTGCTCCATCCTCTCACCTTCCAGCGCTGTATCAGACAATGCTCCTCTGCTGTTCCTAGGTTTTCATGGCCAATTTTTTCAGAAGTAGGTGGAGAAGTCCTTCTTCTTAATCTGTCTTAATCTGGAAGCTCCACTGAAACTTGTCCACTATGGGTGACCCTGTTGGTATTTGAAACACCGGTGGCATAGCTTTCAACATCACAGCAACATGCAGGTGCCACAGTATGACAACCAACAGACGGGTGATATAGTTCCCTGACTGGGAAACAAACCGGGACCTCAGTGGTGAGAGCACCAAATCTTAACCATTGGACCACTAAAGCTGGCTCTCTTAATATTTAGATAAATGAAAATTGGGATATTATACTTAAATGGATACAAATTTGCTCTGCTATCAAAAATTTAATCAATAGAGAAGAGTCACTCACAAAACACTGAAAACATTCATAAAACATACAAATAAGTATATTTAAAATCATTGCTGTTTTGGAGTGAATCCCTTTGTGATCAACTGTTGCCAATAAATTATAAAAATATGTTAAAAAAACAGAAAGTAGGTGAAATTTATGGTTTAAAACATCTTATTTCTTGAAAATATGTTTACTATTAAGATGGCATAAGTAATTTTTCAACTGTGACTAAAGGTTTTTGGAAATTATTGGAAATCAGAATGAAAGACAATCATTTTAACTCAAGAATTAATGATTTCTTACAAATACTGTAAGCCCAAATTCAATATGAAATCATTGGTATAACAAAGATCAAATTCTTACTGAATACTGTTAATGAGATTTATGTCCTTCAGTTTTATTCAATAATATCAGATGTGACAACAGGTAGTACACCACAAAAACAGAATCTATTTGTGTAAGATACATGCAGGTGACATCAGAAACTATCTTCAAGAGAGATTGTGGAGAATAGTGAGATAATCTCCTATTGGTTTCTTTTTTTTAATTGCACCAATTCAAATAATCTTCCTAAAAATTTAAGCCAGACCTAATATCATGCCATTAACACATGTAGACATTTTGCTGCAAAACTTAAGTTATATACTCTGTCATATACATCCTTTGGGTTTAGAAGTGATATAGTTTTCAGAGGAAATGGCATTTAAAGAACTGCAAACTGCCCTTAATACTGTTAATTCTTTGTATGCATCTGCAAAAAGACGCCATTTTTCAAAATATCAACAAATAGAGATTAATAATGTGTAAGAAGCTACATAATTTTTAAAAACATGCTGGACTTGCATCATAGTGCATTATTAGGGGGATTGAAATGTTTCCAAAGGTTATTAAAACACTGAATGTTGTAGAAACTGATTTGTCAATGAAACAAATAGGTAGCTGGTAAATTAAGGGATCTGGTCATAATTTTTTCAAATCTGAATTTATATTTGATTTAAAATTTATCATAAACTAAGTTGTAAGAATTCTGTTTAAAGAAGTTAAACATAAAATTATAGATATTTTCTTTACCTTCAAAAGTAGAAGTGGTTTGGGCCAGCCCCATGGCTTAGCGGTTAAGTGCGTGTGCTCCGCTACTGGCGGCCTGGGTTCGGATCCCGGGTGCGCACCGACGCACCGCTTCTCCAGCCATGCTGAGGCCGCATCCCACATACACAACAAGTAGAAGGATGTGCGACTATGACATACAACTATCTACTAGGGCTTTAGGGGAAAAAAAAAAAAAGGAGGAGGATTGGCAACAGATGTTAGCTCAGAGCCGGTCTTCCTCAGCAAAAAGAGAAGGATTAGTATGGATGTTAGCTCAAGGCTGATCTTCCTCACAAAAAAAAAAAAAAAAAGTAGAAGTGGTCAGCTAAATTTCAAAATACATTTGCAAAAGAGCAGAAAGGATATCCAAAAATATTCTCCCAATGAATAAAAATCAACAAAACCTTCTTCTCAGAGAAGACAAGATTATGGCTCGTTTATTTATATATTTCTCCATAGCTCTCACAAAAAGATAAATATTCATATTTAATTACTATTCTAAAATATGTATTGCTTAGATTGGATGCAATATTATTCAACTTAAATTTACATTTTCAGGCCAATAATTTCAGCAAAAGAAAAGAAACCTTAGAGCTTCTCTTAAAAGAAATAAACTCTTAAAAGAAACAATTGAAGATGTGCAAACATTTTATAGATGATGCAAACATGACTCCCAGATTTTCATTTTATTGATCAACAGAAAATTAAATTTTTTATGGTTGAATCACCTTTACACCCTCTGGCTCTTTGTTTATTTAATACAAACTTCATAATAATGCTCCTTGCATTTCATGGCTATTACATGGTATATTACTTTAGCTTGTACAGTTATTACAGCAACTTATGATATATTCTGAATTATCTGAAAACATTTTTGGGGTAGAAGGGAGGTTTATCGAGAGATTTAGTAGCCTGTTAAAAGTTTTAAAAAACAGTTCTGTTCATTCACATGAACTGAGAGAGTGATAAAGTAGCATTGATTTAACTTCATCATAATTAAAATATTGTATTTATAATTCACGTATTAAACATTAATTTATTGGTCCAAAAGCTTTATTATTGTGGAACATAATGTTGATACTATTGTTTGTATGACATAATGGAATCAGTATGTTACTTTATGAAAGTCCTCTCAATGTTAATAAAACACTTTTTTTGTCAAACGTTAACATGAAATGTCTTGTAAAACCTTTTGCATGCTTACTGAGAATAAACTTTGGAGAATTCAACATTACAGAATAAAATTAATCTGAGGCCACTCACAAACACATACAAATACAGACACACACACTCTGTTTGGGGTGCCACACTTGAAATGTTTCTTCTTCTTTCATGATTTATTGGGTCCTTTTAAGAATATAAGGAATCCTATAGGTTCCCTCCTTCCATTCCAGAGGAATTATATACACACGTATACCTGGCTAAAGCCTAACATTGGACATCACCTAGGGAGAATGGGACTGAGGTAATCATTTTTTTCCCTTAAAAAAGATTATTTTCCCTCTGTGGTCCCCAAAGGAGCATAAGACATGGCTAAATTTTGTTTTGTCTTGTTTCACTTTGTTTTAAGGGTTCTAAAATAAATTCTTTTAATGTTTCTGCCATTGTAAAGTCACTCTAAGACATCAAACCATTCGGTGGTGTTGGATCCTTTTTGCTGAATAAATCACGCAATGATTTTGGCCAACTTCATATAAAAATTGACATGAGACCACTCTTCCAGTCTGCCCCATCCCTTAGGCCATTCCCTCAGCTATCTGATCTCATCTCCCAGGCTTCTGGACAGGTGGATATTCGAAAGGACTGAACTAAAGACTGTCCCACACACATGGTAGAAGCATATTTTTAACATTTCTCATGCTCAATACAAACTGTAAGGATTAGGCTGTGGAGGCGGATAGGAATGTCCTGCCTATTACAATAAGAGCAAGAACTGTGATTATTATTATTATTACATTTTTGAGTAGTTTAATTATCTAAATAGCATTGTTCACAACCATAAGCAATTCTAATTCTATATTTTCTCACCTTTTATTAACTGATCACATTTTTAAAAACAAAAGCAGCATAAGAGACTAAAAAATCCAATAACTCCTGTGTTGTGGCAGTGAAATGAGCGCTGGGTTTTGGGTCAGAAGACCCAACTCTGCTGCCTACTGTGTGGCCACAGGCAAGTTGTTGAAGCTCCCCAAGTATTTTCCTCATCTGTTAAACAGGTCTGACACTACCTACCTGACGGAGTTCTTGTGAGACTTAAATTAGATAGTTCATAATCTGGCTTCCACTCTATTTTTTTTTTTTTTTTTTTTTTTTTAGATTTTTTTTTTTTTTATTTATTCAGTTTTTTTCCCCCCAAAGCCCCAGTAGATAGCTGTATGTCATAGGTTCACATCCTTCTAGTTGCTGTATGTGGGACTCGGCCTCACGTTGGACGGAGAAGTGGTGCCTCCGGGCGCTCCCGGGATCCGAACCCGGGCCGCCAGCATCAGAGCGCGCGCACTTAACCGCTAAGCCACGGAGCCGGCCCTCCACTCTACTTTTCAATCCTTATATCTAGCCACTTTCTCAACATGCATCTTATGTTCTGGTCACACCAAACTTCCTGACGTCCTCTAAAGGTGTCACCATCATTCTTCCCCTTTGTTTTGAAAGTCTTCTTCCTCTGTTTACTTTGTTAATATGGATCAATTCAACAACACTCAAGGAACTCTTTCCTGACCACCTCCAAGTTGAAGTGGCCCCTCCTCTAGGTTCCAAGGTCAACCTGTACAAATCTTTATCCTAATACTTACCTGTTTATCCCTGACCACACCCCACATTCCTTGAGTGCCTTTTATCTCTTCCATCTCACCATGTGTACCTAGCACATGCCCAACCCATGTTTTTAGGAAAAAAAACAAAACTGGATGAATGATTAAATGAATGCATGACATACACAAAAGCATTGGGCTTAGTTATTTGTGATATAATATGGTTTCAGTTTAGATTAGCTGAATCTGAAATGTAAATGTAAATGTAAACCCTTAGAGATGATGGACCCTATGCTCACCATGATATCACTTCATTTTTGTGATTTAAACTTCTCAACAACAACTGCTAGTGGTCTTAAGATATGTTTTATAAAAAATATCACCAAATGAATCCCATGTATGGTCAGCACACTCTGTCAAAAATATTTTTTCTTCTTTGTATTAAGTTAGCATCAAGGTCTTTGAGCTTACAAATCCCATGAAAACGGCAAACGGACATATAAGACTTCAATATACCACAAAGCTAATTTGTAAGCATGCTTTTCTCCAGTTTCAGTGTGGTCATTGAATTCAATTGCTTAGCAGTAGTATTTGAAGGGTTATATATTCTTCCTGCTGTTTGTCAGCTTGATTCTTTATTAAAACAATTATATCTTCATGGCCAAAAAGTATATATTATGTTTCAAACAACAGTAAAAGCATAGAAAGAAAACTGATTCCAAATAGTCATTTTCTGTAGCTAAAAATTACAGAACAAACTACTCTCAACTTGCTATAAGTTATAATTAGAACTGTTCAAAAGGAACAAAAAATAGCAAGAAAGCAAGAAACAAATAAACCTGAAGAGTGAATCACAGTACTTCTCGGTATAAACAAACACGTCACCGAAGTTCTTGAATTAAGGAACTACTTGACAAAAGAGGCAGACTGTAGGCAGATGATTATGTGGGCAGAAATATACAGGATAGCATTTAAAGGAGAGAAATTGGAGTCAGGTGAGCAATTAGGTTAAAAATCTCCAGACACTGGGACTCTGGGGGCATGTGGTGTACAGTGGGGCTGAATGAGCTTCATTTATTTCCAGACCTTGGAAAACTCGACCTTTCATATACTTTTGAACATACAATGAATATCTTAACTAACAATTTCTGTAATGGGGTGAAATTTATATTCTACAACTCACTTTACTTTCTATCACTGATATTGTTTTCCTTATAGACCTCATTCTTACTGATGGCAAAACAAACAAACAAAAAACCTTTTAACTTGACAATTAAAAGGAAAACTTTGTTTTTCCTCTTCCTTCTTCCCAAGATGGTGTTGTCTGTGTGAAAAGGAGCATCTGGCTCCTTCATCCTCTGGGTTCTCACTGGCTTCTGCTGAGATGACCTGCAATCTGCCCAGTCTACTGGGAATCTTCTGCTAGTGACACTGATTTCTCTGGCCTGGTTCTTTATGGTGTCAGGCTTGCACCCACTGTTCATGAGACCATGGAACTTGCCATTGTGCCTGGCAGTGAGATCCCCACATTCTGCATCCTCTATTACCCGGCCCTCTGGTCCACTGGTCCTCCCAGAATGGGGAGAGTGGAGAGGATATGGGGAAGAAGAAGCCTTCAGTTGCCTGTTCTACAGCACAGTGCAGTATGCAGGACTCTGCCCAGGTAGCCTTAGCCTCCTCTGTTAGCCATTGGTCCTCCACTACTCCAATGTCATGTTGGACATTTTGCCATGACAAAGGGTCTGCAACCTCCTCAGGCTTTTCCCAAGTAAATGGGAGTATCAACTTTCAATGTTCTCGAATTCAGACAAACCTATTAATATTTTACTTCTCTCCCAGTTTCAAGATCCTACCTTAAGATGGCAGGCTGGAGAAGCAAAGGTATTCTGTCAGCTTTCTTGACCTCTTTCAGTGATTCTTGCTAGTACTATGAGATTCACTCTTTCTCATGTTGTGGGAACTTTCTGTATGTTCTGACATGTGCTCTTCTCTGCTCTGTTTTGCTCCATGATCTCCATTCCAAGTTCTGGTTTATAAGAAAATCATAAGATACACACCTCTTTTTTTCTTTCTCAAAAAAGAATGGCTTTTGCAAACAAAAGGTGCTTGCTTTAAGACTATCATCTTGCTATAGATGTTACAAATTCTATTTGAAAGTTCTAAGCCAAATGATGACTCTGTTGTTCTCAACTGGGTCTGTCCTCCCCAAGAAGTAACAGATGTTATTGATTTAATGTGTTGGAAGACTCAAGGAACAAGCAGGAACTTGGGATTACAAGGGATCTAGATACATTATTGTAATATCTCCAAAATATCCTCAATGTGCATCACAAGTCCACATATACAGTTCAGAGGAACTCATTTCTATGATGTTATATTTAACTTGAGCCATTCTTAAGCGTTTCAATTTAATTAACAAATTACCCTTTTTTGTACAAACTTTTCATTCATCAGAAAAAATAGAACAGAAATAAAGATCATAGATCCTCTCTCACTAAACAAAGAATGCAAAATTTATAGGCCTAAGAGAATTTTCCATTGTTAATATATGGGGAAATTACTGTAATAGATAATAGTTTCTAATATACAGAAATACAACTCATGACTAAAATGTCATATATTCAATTTTAATAAAGATGGGTCTGAATTTATAATATTTAAGCCATTTTAAGTCTGAACCACTCCCAAATGATATCCTAAATAGCAATTAACACTGAAGTTGTCATAATCTTCCCTCTCTGGGGGAAGTAATCGATCAAATCAGGAAGTCCAATCAAAGTAAATAATAAAAGCTAATATTGATTGTATATGCTCATTATATGCCAAGAATTGTTCTAAAGGCATTATATGTATTATTTCATTTAATCTTCACTGCAATCTTTCAAGGTAAGTATATTCATTACCTTGATTTTACTAATTAGGAAATGAAGGCACAGAAAGGCTAATAGCTTTCTCAATATCACTCAATGAATAAGTAGTAAAGTCAGAATTTGAACCCAGGCACACTCACTCCATAGTCTTCACATCTAATTCCTATGCTGTGCTGCCTCACAGGTAAAGAAAATGTGAGGGCACTGAATTTAAGATGTAAAAAGAAAAGAACTAAGCACAAAAGACTCTACTATCTTTATAAGGACAAAAAAGGGACTGTGATTCCATATTTAGAATTGGCATGCATAATAATTCCCAGAACCATATGTTTCAAATGACCCCATCATTGGGTCTTTCATTTCTATCATTTGACATTTTTAAACATGAATCATCTAATGAAAAAATTACAGGGCTTTCTTTTGAACACATTGTTTATTTGTCACCAAGAGATCCTAGATATACTTTAAACAAATTCCTTCTATAAAGGAGACTACATACCCTCATGAATGGCATAATCCAAAAATAGAAATTATTTAAAACAGCTCTAACACCTTTTCTAAATTTCCTACATTGTGAAATGACAGCAGTGTCTCCCTTTCAACACTGCCTTCTAGTCAATGTAAAAAGAAATAAACCATCCCCACATGCTCATATTTGGTGTTTACTTTTCCATCAGTCATCTAAAATGGGATGCAGGAAAAGGGATGTGTCTGTCTCTGTTAGAGAGAGAAGAAAAGTGAAGGAAAGAAAGTCTAATGCAACAAGAGAGTTGCCAGATTTGGAACTGATTGAAAGAGTTTTGTGTCACCAAACATTTTTCAAAGACCTATCAATCTGCAACTCTTTTTATAAACCAACCTGTAATGACTGGTGTTTCCACACATTTTCTTCACACAGTTGCTTCTGAGCTTGGCAGTGCCTTTGATTTGAAAAAGAATTTCAAACTTTAGATGATCACACAGAACCTTTTTGGCACCATGGAAAAGAATATTTAGATCATAAAGACCTAAAAGAATGTAAGCTAGAGTTCCAAGTAGTTTAAACTTTCATTACAGAGATGTCGAAAGCCACATTGCTGTACTTACAATAAGTATGTTTATAAGTGATGCCATTTGTAACTCTGACTAACTAAATGAGAATTAAAAAAGATATGAGAAAGAAAAGCAGAGATTAAAATTAATATTAAATGAAAAATATGAATTCCGCAGTTTATCAAATATGAAGATAGACCCAAGCATCACCATAATGTTCCTATTCACATCTTCTGGCATCAAGGGAAAACCACCTTGGAAAAACCAACAAATCCTTAAAATAACAGAAAAGTGCCAGCACTAACAGTGGAATACTTAGTAATCCCTGGGAAAACTCAAAGAAAGTAGAGTAATGAAATTTGTCACCTGCTGACTGGCTTCTGCTGCTTTAGAAAACAAAGAACACAGCAGACTAGGGTTCAGAACGTACAACCAGAAGAGAACGGAATTCCTAACTCAAAAGTAACTGACTCAATTATAAATACAAATCTCATTCCCCTTTTCCCACCTCCAAACCACTGGTTCTTAAAGTTTAGTCCCCAACCAGCAGCATCAACCACATTTGGGAACTCCTTAGAGATACAAGCTATCAGGCCCCACATAAGACCAATGGAATCAAAAACTCTGGGGATGAGGCAGGCAATCTGTGTTTTAATAAACCCTAAAGATTATCTTAATGCACACTAATGTTTAAGATCCACTGCCTTAAACATCACAACATGATCAGTAAAAAGTCGAGATGTCGTTCTTCAGTCTGTGAATCCTAATAGTAATAACAGTTAACAGTTATTGAGGGCTTACTATGAGCAAAGCACTCTTCATGACATATTACTTATGTTCACCTTTACAGCAACCCTATAACTACTACGTCCATGCAACTCATTAGCTAGACAAGGCACAGTGAAACTAATTTACTAAGAAAAGACAGTGCTATTACGAGAAGAGTGAGTTTCTTGAATGTACATCTATCAATAGCAACAGAGGCATAAACAATAGGCAGCCTCATAAGAGGATTTTCATGCACCTTTAAAGCAACTTTACTGGTAAAAATCTTCGTAAAATTTTGAAATTTCTCTTGAAAAGGTGAACAGGTCAAGGTCTAATTTTTTCGTGAATCAACTTCTTGAATCGGTTCCATTCTGATATCCTTCATTATGGTCCAGAATGGGAGCTGGAATGAGTCCAGGTAGCCAGATGCACTAGTAGTTTTAGTGAAAAGTAAGATGGCAGATACTGCAACTAGATTGTCCTCAAGTCTGACCAGCACATAGCTCCAACACTGTCTTTTCCATCTCTCCTCCCGTCCCCACAGCTTTATGTAATCAATGGATATTCTTAGTGTTGGTAGATAGAAAATACAAAAGAGTTCAAGATATAAAAAGTGATTGTGTCAAAGTGTTTAAAAGACAACTAAAATCAGGAAATAAATAGCAGTCTCTTTTTTATCCCCTTCTTTTCCAGTAACCCAGGCTTGAAACCTTGATATCTTCTTGAGCATTCCTCTTTCTTCACTCTCTCATCCGAGAAATCACCAAAGCCTAAAATTATCTTGTTCAGAATCCGCTATGTCACTTTCTTTCTATTCCAACTGCCTCTTCTCTATCTCAGGCCTGTATTGTCTCCTCCTAGATTACTGCAATGGTCTCTTAATCTCCTTCATCCTTATATTTATCACGGAGACCACTGTCAAATAAAACCACTTTTATCATGATGCTTCCTTGCTCAACACCCATCAAAAATACTTCATTACTGACAGGGTAAAGTCCAAACTCCTTAAACATAAATATAAACATCTTCACAGCTTGGCTCTAACTTTATCTCCAACTGTTTCCTTATGTGAATCCTAAACTTGAATCACAGTTCTATATTCACTGTCTCCAAAACATGTCATGAATGTTCCAGCAACTCTTCTTCATCCCTCTCCCAGCTTCAGACAGGAGATAATAGATGTAAAGTGCCAAAGTGAGAATAGGCATTAAAGCAGAAAATAAATTAAAGCCTGTTTACTATCCAGGATTTAATTATAGATCAGTGCTTCCAATTTCATTATTCTGCTATATTGAATTTAAAACTCTTAGGAGAAAATAATAAGTGTCTAAAAGTTTAACATTGGTCTTTGGCTAACCTATATAGCAGCATTTGAATTAAATATTAAGCTAGTGCTATTCTAGATGCCAAAGATAAACACATTTATAAAGGAAGAGGGCTTCTGCTCCAGAGGCTCACAGTCTTGAGGTGAAGCAGACACCCTCCTTCCTCTCTCTACCAAACTATCAGTAGAGCCAAGCTTCCTGGGATTTGACCAATTGATTGCTGAAGGAATAGGAATTCCTATTTTTCCTTAGGAAATAACCATCCAACTACCAAAAGTATTCAACTGAATCCTTCAAACATAACCATTAAAAAACTAACAAGAATCACTAACATTTAAGGGAAACCCACAGAGTGATAAAAATGGTCCAAATAGAACTAATTCCTAAGAATTTCTGAAAGAAATACAAAGAACTTTTAAAAGGATTATAATTATTATAATCAACAAGTCTAAAGAAAATATTGCACTGTTTTAAAAAACACTGTTCAGAATAAAAAGAAAGAAGAGGAAGAGAAGAAAGAATAGAAAGCGGAGGAGAAAAATAATCAATATTTTTGGAAATTAAAAACACTGTGGCTGAAATAAATCAACAGATGAGTAAATACTAAGATGGATATGGATGTGGATAAAGATTTAATTACTGATTTGGAAGGTCATAAGAAATCTCCCAGAGTATAGTAAAAGGACAAAAAGTAGGTCTTAGCAAATATACTAAGATAAGAAAAAGACATAAGGAACCAAGCATGTACTGGAAGAAACAAAAGTAACATTCTTTACCAACAATATGATGTCCAGCAAAACATTTAGACAGTTGGAAAAACAAATATGAGTTTACTAAGCCAGATGGAAATAATACCAACATATAAAATCAGTAGCTATCTTATGTGAGCAATCACAAATTAGATGATGAAATCCATAAAGATTCATTCAGAATTCAAATACTACTCATATAATAACTAAGAATAAAGATAAAGTAAATGTGCAAAACATATTTTTGGAAAAACTGTCAACCTTACTAAAGACATAAAATAAGCCTTACATCCTAGAGAAAAACTATGCTCCTGGATGGGAAGATTCAATATTGTAGAAGTGTAAATTTGCCCCCAAATCTGTCTATAAATTAAAGAAAATTCCTCATGCTATTCTAAAATCTATGTAAAATAGATTCATGAAATGAGCAAGAACATTTTCTAAAAAGAGGAAATTTGGCTTAACATACTATGTAAATAGAGTAATTAAAAATCAGCAAGAAACTAATCCAGGGATATATAGGCTGGACAGTAAACAGAATAGAGAATCCAGGAAAAGATCCATGCATATGTGAAATTTATCATGATAATGGTAATATTTCAAACCAGTAGGAAAAGGAAGACTACAGCAATAAATGGCATTGGTTCACCTGGTTAAAAAAAAAAAAAAAACACTATGCTATAGTCTTATATCATAGACAAAAATTCTTGACTTAAGAGCTAAAAACAAAGCTATAAAAGCATCAAATGAAAAATGAATATGACTACTTTAATAACTTTGGGAGGGTAGGTCTTCTTATGCAAGACACAAAGCCCAGGTGCCATTTCCTTTCATTTTTAAAGGACAAAAACTGATTTATTTAACTACATCAAAAACTGAAATGTTCTGTTTGGCAAAAAAACAAAACAAAAAAAGTATAAATAAAGTTAAAAGGCAAGCAACACTGGGGGAAAAGTTTACTGTTTATAAATAGAAAAGGGGTTAAAACCATAATATACAAAAGTAAAAATTTCTTAAAATCTAATCAAAAAATAGGCAAAGGATGTTAACAGCTAAGACAAGTAGACATAAAAAATTCTGATTCTCACTTTTAATCTAGGAAATGAAAGTGCTAGTGTTTGTGAGATGCAAATCCCATCTCTTTCTGCCAATCAGATTAGTGAAATGTACAAAGACTGATGATATGTAGTATTGGCGATGGTGTGGGAAAACAAGCATTCTCCATTCAGTTTTTTTTTTTTTTAAAGATTTTATTTATTTATTTTTTCCCCCCAAAGCCCCAGTAGATAGTTGTGTGTCATAGCTGCACATCCTTCTAGTTGCTGTATGTGGGACGCGGCCTCAGCATGGCCGGAGAAGCAGCGTGTCGGTGCGAGCCCGGGATCCGAACCCGGGTCGCCAGCAGTGGAGCTCGCTCACTTAACCACCAAGCCACGGGGCCGGCCCTCCATTCAGTTTTGATTGGAGTATAAATTAGACCAGCCTTTTGAGAAGGATTTTGGTAGTTTTTACTAAAATTTAAATTGTGCTTACCTGCTCAACCAGAAATAATGCTTCAAGGAATTTATTCTAGAAATACTTGCACAAGTAAGCCAAGACAAATATGAAGATCTTCATTGTCTTACTATGTGTATCAGTTAAACATTTCAAGTCACATATGCACCATCTAAAGAAGTTTGTTATTCTCGTATACCACTGTGCATTCCTTAAAAATAGATATTTATTTAAATAATTAATAATTAATATACAATATACAAATAAGTTATTAATGATTTTTTAAAAATTAAAATAATTCTTTAAAAATAATGCTGACCAATGCACTGCCTACCACTGCACAATACCCTTAAGGATTGCATAATAAATATTTACATAGAAACTTTTTGTCCCTACTTTTAGGTACAAAGTGCCACTTTATTGTGTCCATTGAGCCAACGATATTTGTTCTGTGCTATAAACCACTGTAGTATGCAGAATAATGACCCCTCAAAAATGTCCACATCCTAATCCCCAGAACCTGTGAATGTGTCATTTTATATAGCAAAAGGGACTTTCCAAGTGTAACAATGAGCTTGAGATGGAGAGATTATCCTGGATAATCTGGGTGGGCCCAATGCAATCACAAGGGTCCTTATAAGAGAACAAGAGAGGCTGGAGAGTCAGTTTCAAAGTGATATAGTATAAGAAAGACTCAACTGGCCATTTCTGGCTTTAAAGAGAGAAGGGTGCCATGAGCCAAGGAATATGAGCAGTATCTAGAAGCCGGAAAAAGCAAGGAAATGGATTCTCCCCCAGAGCCTCCAATAAGAACGTAACTCTGCAGACATCTTGACTTTAGCCAAGTGAGACCTATTTCAGAATTCAGACCTCCAGAATTATAAGATAATAAGTTTGTATTGTTTTAACCCATTATGTGGAAATCTGTTTTAGCAATAATACAAAACTAATACAATCAGACACTGTATTAGTTATAAAAATACTAAAATATCCTCTTGCCTTTAAGATCACAGTCCTTCCAGTGGAGGAAATACATACAAATTACAATTCTTAACATAGATATTAAATGTCAAGATATAAGACTTTCTGATTCTTTTTAATTATGCATAATTTCATTATATATGCTAATATTCTCACTTTAGAAATCTGTAGATGTTCTAGATGTCTGCTTGTTACATAAAAGTGATTTTGGAGGTTTAATATTATTGATTGAAAGAAATAAAACTTACAACTTTATCCTAAATAGTCTTTGCTACTAGGACATTCCTCATGTCTTTCTTAATTCTAGAGATAATTTTATTTATTATTTATTATTAAGATGGGAATGAAAAGGGACATTCACTTGCTGTATTTCATTGTCAGCTTCACTTAACAGTTTGGCAGACATTAGTTATAAGACATCATTGAGCACTTATGCATAAAATATAGTTTATGTAGTAGATACTGAATTCTAAATTTTTTAGAAAGTAGGAAAAATGTGTGAGATGGGATTTAATAAATAAACTATAGGGGAATTTACTGTTGGGGAAGAGAATTGCTGGCATTGCCCACAGGTGCTTACAGCCTCATCTACGACAGTAGTGTGAACCCCTTGACAGCAGAGACAGAAAATGATTTGTAAATATGCAAATTGGAAGACCACTTTTTAGCTTATAATTTGGGGGTTATTCCTATAGCAACTGCAAGTAGGTCTACTCATCAGCCAAAAGTAAAAAGAGAATGGACAACTCAGTTTAGTTACTCCCTTGATGGAAAATTTCAAATATTTATGAGATGTTTTCCTTTGTGATGCATTTTATATTTCCTACACAAAATTTTCTCCAAATTAAATTGTTTTTCTGAGACTTGCAGTATCAGTCAGAGTCAAGTTAGGACACAGAAATCACATCATTTCTCTTTTCAGAAATATTCTAAGAAAAATAATTCTTTACTCAAGTTGTTAGCTAGGTAACTGAAAGGATAAAAAGAGAACTCTAAGGTATTACAATGGTAGCAACTACAGGAAGCAGTTACCACTCCTAGGACTAGGGGAAACAATAGAAAATATTAGATTTATGAAACTTAAAACCTTAGAGGAAAGAGCTGTGGAGCTAAAACAAATCTCTGAGGAGAAGGTGCAGGCCAGTTTGAGCTGGTTTCTCTGAGATAGGCCATTTTGAAGTTAATTCTACGTGTTGGAAAACTTCAAACTTGATCAGCTGCTGCCACATGAAAGCAGTGCTGCTGCCAGGGTGAAGAAGCGTTGCTGGAACTATGACGATAGGAACCACAAAGGGACTGGAGTCCATGGGAAGAAAGCAAAAAATAGGACAGACAGTCTTTTCTTCCTCTGCCCACCTTGCTGACTCCCTCTAGTGCCTCCTCTGTGTAAAATCCAAACAGGAAGTCAGATGGCAAAGCAGAAATGTGGTTTAGAATTGCAGTTCCAACATCACAAAGCAGAATATAGAAAGGTGGATATGCAGCTGAGAAACAACCTAGTAACTTGTCCACCCCCCTGATGACTCAGATCCATGTATATGCTTTCATAAACAACACAACTCTATGTTTCCACTTAACAAGATGCAACTATTCTTAGTACAAACAAAGACAGCCTCTCTTCAAAATGACTAGAGACAATATCTCAACAATCCTGTTCAATGTTGCTCCCCAAATTCAGTCACAGTCCCATTTGAATTTTCTTTTACCTAGTACTAAATAAAAAATTAATTTCTAAAAAGCTATCAAATAAGAAAAAGAAAGAGGAAGTAGTAGAAGAAAGCTAATTTATACAAATACTTATGTATATTCATACAAACATAACAAACAAGCAAAGAAGAAAATATACATAGCTGCTACAGTCTTTTTTTATGCAACTGGTCATGAGGCTCTCACTGATGTCTATAATTTCCTTCTTTCACTATTCCAAGTTTCCTCTGCCCTCAGCCAAGACTTCAGCAGGTCAGTGTTTTTATCTGGTGAGGTATCCCAAGCTTTCCTTCCTGAAGTGTCTGAATTCTGTTTGGTGGATGTAGTTTCCCATCAACTTTTACTATTGGACATGAAAGTACTAAGGGTCTCCCAAGAGAATGCCTTGGGTTTCAGACAACAGTCTTCCCTGCCTCCATTGTGTAGCACCGAGTCTATTTTCCCTTAGTAATAAGGATCAATCACCCTAGCCAGCAATAACCACCTTTGTTGCCTATTGCTCCAGTGGCACGAGAATCCCAAAATAGTCAAGTGGTGGTCTCATCTTCCATCTTCCATTCTCATCTTCCAAGTCAATGAATCATTACTGCATCACCTAGTAGAGGCATTCTTTCCTTAGGAAACAAGACTGTCACTCCAGAAGAGCCTAAAGTTGTGGAGAGACAAGCAAAAATTCTGAGAATGAGTTATTAGATATTACAATCAGAGGAGCCATTCCTAACTCCTTGATTTCCAGACCCATGTATTTTGACCAGAGGAGCACTATAGTTTTATAGTGCTATCTATAATGGGACTCTGATTCAAAGCATATACTGCATCCTGTAAGAGAAAACTCCATACTTCCAGGGTGTTGTCTCCATTCCATCTGTCTATCAGAAAAGTTGCTTCAGGGTGATGAGATACGCGGTAAGACAAGTTAATTTCATAAGCATAAGCCCAGTGACACACATTTTCTTTGTGAAATAAGTTCCTTGATCAGAATCAATGTTGTGCAGAACATCTTCATAATGGATAATGCATTCTGTGAGTCCATGGATGGTGGTGCTGGCAAAAGCATTATGCGCAGGGAAGGCAAATCTATTTCAGGATTACATGTCAATTCCAGGGTGGATCAATGTAACCGCCTCTATGACGGAAGGGGTCCAACATAATCTACCTGCCACTAAGTGGCTGAGTGATGCCCCTAGAAAATGGAGCCATATCGTTGGCTCAGTATTGGTCTCTACCGTTGGCACTAAGCAGTAGCAGCAGCCAAGTCAGTTTTGGTAAAGAGAAGTCTGTGTTGTTGAGCCCATCCATAGCCTCTATCCCTACACCATGGCTACTTTGTACATGGACCCATTGAGCAGGTACTGGGACGGCTGAGAAAAGAGGCTGACTGACATCCATAAAAAATGTGTCATTTTGTCTGCCTGATTATTGAGAGCCTTTAATGAGCATGAACATGGGACACAAATATCGTCACATTCTATTCAGAGGGGAGGAGTAGCTTACAAGTAGGGCAATTGAAGCCTAGAGAGGTTTGGCAATTTTAGGGAAGTTCAGTAACTTGCTCCAAGTTACAGAATAGAAACTAGAAGAGCAAGAACTCCATCCCCAATCTGTTTGATTCTAGCCTACACATCTTCCGCTATTCTATAGCATGTCTAAAAGAAGGAAGAAGAACAGGAACCAGAAAAGGAAACTGAAACAGAGAAAAAGCATGATTACACTATCAATAAAGCTAAAAAAAAAAAAAAGAGTTTTTAAAGGTGAGGCTCTTCACCGAGGTCAATGCCATAAAGAGTTGAGTAGACCAAGGTATGAGGTAAAAAATGGACTAACAGGAAGTCATTTTTCACCTTTAAAAGAGCAGTTTCAATTGAGAAATGGAAATAGCGGCCAAATTCCAATGGGTCCTGCAAGGAGATTGGCAGGATAGACATAGCCAAAAGACAAGGAGATGATAGATGGTGGGTGGCAATAAAAAGAAGACTAGAAACGTGTGACCAAAACAGAGAGGGGTGGAAGGGGTGAAGGTACTGTTAAGGAAGGTAATGTTAATGTTATGTGTGAAAGAAGTATGCAAAGACTGGATGCCAAAGCAAACGAATATTAAGTCCAATCTATTCTCCACGTTCCCCAATAACGGGGAATTTATAATATCTACTTATAGAACTACAAGGATTATTAAAAGATACGTGAACTCACCTAGCAACAGTGAGTGGTACATAGGAGACACTCAAAAAATAGTAATTAACAGTGACGATAACAGTAATTATAATAATAGCTTTTACATTGATTGAGGCCTTATTATGTACCAGATACTCTGCTAAGCAATATTTATGTGACCTCATTTAATCATCACAACAACCCTATGACTGCCAGTATTACAGTGACCATTCTACAAAAAAGGAAGCCAAGGTTTAGAGATAAGTGACTTGTTCAAGATCACACAACCAGTGACAGAGACAGCTCTCTCTCTGATTCCAAAAGTCATGTGCTTGCCTGGTAAGGAAAGAGAAGGGAGAAAGGAAAGGAGGAAGGGAGGGTAGGAGGAAAGAAGAGTAAAAACAAGAGAAGCAAGGCCTTGAAATTAAATAGTTGAATTAGTAATGGCAATACTTCTTGATCTTCAACTCTGCAACAATAAATTCACATGGACTCCATTTAAATGTAGACCAAGTGAAACGAGATTTTTCTTCTAACCTGACCACTCCCAGTTTTACTTTTATCATATTTTCCATAATCTAGTTTTTCAACCGTATTCCTCAGTGCATGACAATTCTAGTTATTTTATATCCTTTAGCCACTCTTGCAACAAAATTATTTACTACTTTTAAGTTGAAATCTTATTTTAGCACCAAAATACTAGAAATTATACCCATCGATCTGAAAAATAAATACAAGAGAACATATCCCTTTTAAACTTTTCCATCCTCTCCACTGCTGTCCACATTGCAACAGCAAACACCTCCTTCAGCAGCTCTGCAATGGCGTGTGAATATGCTGCCAATAATAAGGGGAAAATCAAACCCCTGATTCTCGTTATTTTACCTGGGAAACTTTTGTCCACTAACTAGAAGTATTACAGGAGTGAGAGCACAGACGGGTGGCAAATCCCTCACCTCGAATTTGGTTTGTCCAGGCTAAGAATTTGTTCTCTTCTTCTTCCTACTTAGCAAATGACTTGAAAGAGTCTTAGTTGTTTAAGTGTTTCGTAACATTTTCTTAAAAAATATAATGACTAATATTTTACCAAAGTCCTTTCATATCCATTATTTCATTTGATCTCATTATAAACTTAGGAGATCAATATTATCACCATGTCACAAATCATGAAGCTGAGGTTCACAAAGGGTAGACTTAACTCAAGATTAAAGGACTGAAACCCAAATTCTCTCACCCAAATTTCTTCTAAACCATGAAAGCCCCTAGAAAGTTTAACTTTAATAGCCACCAGAATTTCTTCAATCTGTCTCATTTCCAGCCTTTCTAATTATATTCAATGCTGTCTGTTGACAATTATGGATATTCTAGTATTGTAAGGATATCATGTGTCTTTTAGTATTTTCATTTTATTCTATACATCTAGGAAAGTTGCTATTATTATCCCCTAAATACCAATTGGGTGTCAACCCTTATTTGGACTTTTCTTTTTCTTCTAGCTCAATATAAAAATTCCATATTATCTCCTTTTGCTTATTCTTTCTGTCTGTATTAAGCCAATTTCTCATTGTTTATTCCCCTAGTCTTCTAAACTTTAAAATTAGAAGCTACTCAGCTTCCTCTTTTTAAAGTTAGTCCAAATTGCAAAGCATCATACAGTATAACAGAGTCACATGCTATTGGTAACTGTCATCTACTTAGTACCTGGGATTAATGAGTAGTTAAATGAGCTTTTCAACAAAGCTGAAATTTGTTGGACACCTTTATAAATTATCTAATTCTGCATTAGAGTTTCATCAAATTCACCCTGAATCTGTCTTGGTAATATAAGGTTCCCCTACTGGAAGGAAAATCTACTTGTATTGATTATTAAGCAAAAATAAGCTTTGTCTATTTGTTTGCTACCATAAGGAATAAGATTTATCAATAGCTTGTCTTATCTTTTATGAATTGGCCCCATTACAATACTTTTTATTATGAATTCTACTCTTCTGGCAATTTATTTCAGAGATTTAATTCGGACATATTGTCAGGATTTTCTCAACCTTTTCCTATTCTCAGCACAAATAATTTTTTGTAACTACTGTACATATAGCATCTTGTCACATCTCTTACAGTGTTGTTTCATTGTATTTTTTGTTTAAATTATTTATTTTGAAATAATTTCAGACATACAAACGAGTTGAAAAAATAGTTCTAATGAGTTCCTATGTACTCTTTACCTAGCTTCTCCTAATGTTAGTGTCTTACATAACCATGGTATAACTGTCAAAGATAAAAAACTAATATTTGTAGAATGCTATATCATTAACTATAGACTTTATTAACTAAACTATACACTTTACCCAGATTTCACCAGCTTTTCTACTAATGTCCTTTTCCTATACCAGGATCTAATTCAGAATTACTGAATTATCATTATTATTATTATTATTATTATTGCTGGTGTTACCAGGACTATAAAGTGTGTCTGACAGTTTTCTCTGCTATAAAGTTATTATTAGTCCTATTGTAATTAATAAGTATTTGGGGGGAAGATGGTGATGTATTGCAAATACTCTCTTTCTCATTAAACATTCATCCAGTAATTTAAGCATTCACTGGTGAATTTTGCCTACAATAATTATTACTGTGATGTTCTAATGGTGATTTTCTATTTCCTTCTTGCTTCTACATTTATTAACTAGAATACCTCTGTAAGAAGACTTGTCCCTTATCTCCCATTTATTTAATCATTTATTATGTCAGTACAAACAAATGGATATTTATTTTATTATTTGAGTTGCAATTCAAATAATTTTGGGTTTTTTGCTGTTATTCAGATAATTAGTTATTCAATTTGTTCTAACTTTGGCCATTGGGAGTTCTTTCAGGTTAGTTCCTATATCCTTTTGATATGTCCCCATACTTTGTTTTTAGCACTTCCTTATCTTCTGGCATCACCAGATGTCCAACTTGATCTTGAATTGTATTGCACAAGCCCTGGAATCAACTATTACTCCAAGAAGCTCTGATACTTTTAATAGGAAAATGATATTTAGAAAGCAAGACCTAGGAGTTAAATATGTTCATGACCACTGAGGAATCAATGCTTCTAGGACATCATATGTATGAATACTAATTCATGCATACACACAATCTATATTTATTTCTGTCTATGTATCTGCAAATATTTTTAAAAGAACTCCTGGGTTGATATTGATGTCTATGATTCCAATCCAGCACCACAGGGTTCATTCTATTATTCCTACTTTATTTATAACCTTTTTGACAACATAAGAAACCTGGCTTTCACTATCTACAATATATTTACTTATTTTTTCAACCATAGTATACACGTAGTTTCAGAATTGCTATACCATGCCCATTTGAAAAACAAATTTATCAACTAAAGTGCATTGTTTGTGTGGGGTAATTTTTGTATTTAGTCTTACAGTATCCAGTCAAAAAACTGTTTTCCAAAGTGACTTTGGTCAGCTCGTTTCTTCCCTATCCCTTTCAGTGTAGTTTTGTCATTCATCTGTCACAGTCTAGATTGCACCTTGGGTTTTCGTGGTATCCTGGTTGATTTTTTATCAATTTACATACTCTTTATAGTATTGAGTTGTGTGGCTTTTGACAAATGCACTGAGTTTTGTATCTACTACCATAGTACCATATAGAACAGTTCAATTACTCCCAAAATTCCCTTGTGCTGCCCCTTTATAATGAGTCTGCCCCCACACTTTTATTTTTTTTGAATTTTTTGTTTATTGCAGTAACATTGGTTTATAACATTGTATAAATTTGAGGTGTACATCATTATACTTCTATTTCTACATAGATTACATCATGTTCACCACCCAAATACTAATTACAACCCATCACCACACATGTGCCGAATTATCCCTTTCGCCCTTCTCCCTCCCCCCTTCCCCTATGGTAATCACCAATCCAATCTCTGTCTCTATGTGTTTGTTTATTGTTGTTATTATCTACTACTTAATGAAGGAAATCATACAGTATTTGACCTTCTCCCTCTGACTTATTTCACTTAGCATAATACCCTCAATGTCCATCCATGTTGTCACAAATGGCTGGATTTCATCATTTCTTATGGCTGAGTAGTATTCCATTGTGTATATATACCACATCTTCTTTATCCATTCGTTCCTTGATGGGCACTTAGGTTGCTTCCAAGTCTTGGCTATTGTGAATAACGCTGCAATGAACACAGGGGTGCATGTATCTTTATGCAACGGTGTTTTGAAGTTCTTTGGATAAATACCCAGCAGTGGAATAGCTGGATCATATGGTAGTTCTATCCTTGATGTTTTGAGGAATCTCCATACGGTTTTCCATAGTGGCTGCACCAGTTTGCACTCCCACCAGCAGTGTATGAGAGTTCCCTTCTCTCCACATCCTCTCCAACACATGTTCTTTCCTGTCTTGTTAATTATACCCATTCTGACGGGAGTGAGGTGATATCTCATTGTAGTTTTGATTTTCATTTCCCTGACAGTTAATGATTTTGAACATCTTTTCATGTGTCTGTTGGCCATCTGTATATCTTTTTTGGAGAAATGTCTGTTCAGGTGTTTTGCCCATTTTTTAATTGGGTTGTTAGTTTTTTTGATGTTGAGACGCATGAGTTCTTTATATATTTTGGAGATTAAGCCCTTATCAGATGTATGGTTTGCAAATATCTTCTCCCAATTCTTAGGTTGTCTTTTTGATTTGTTGATGGTTTCCTTGGGTGTGCAGAAGCTTTTTAGTTTGATGTAGTCCCATTTGTTTATTTTTTCTATTGTTTCTCTTGCCCGGTCAGACATGGTGCTTGAAAATACGTTGCTAAGACCGATGTCGAAGAGCGTACTGCCTATGTTTTCTTCTAGAAGTTTCATAGTTTCAGGTCTTGCATTCAAGTCTTTAATGCATTTGGAGTTAATTTTTGTGTGTGGTGTAAGGTAAGGGTCTACTTTCATTTTTTTGCTTGTGGCTATCCAGTTTTCCCAACACCATTTGTTGAAGAGACTTTCATTTCTCCATTGTATGTTCTTGGCTCCTTTGTCAAAGATTTGCTGTCCATAGGTGTGTGGATTTATTTCTGGGCTTTCAATTTTATTCCATTGATCTGTGTGTCTGTTTTTGTACCAGTACCATGCTGTTTTGGTTACTATAGCTTTGCAGTATATTTTGAAATCAGGAAGTGTGATACCTCCAGCTTTGTTCTTTTTTCTCAGGATTCCTTTTCCTATTCGGGGTCTTTTGTTGTCCCATATAAATTTTAGGATTCTTTGTTCTATTTCTGTGAAAAATGTTGTTGGAACTTTGATAGGGATTGCATTGAATCTATAGATTGCTTTAGGAAGTATGGACATCTTAACTATGTTAATTCTTGCAATCCAAGAGCACAGAATATCTTTCCATGTCTTTATGTCTTCTTCAATTTATTTCGGCAATGTTTTATAGTTTTATAGTACAGCTCTTTCACCTCTTTGGTTAAGTTTATTCCTAGGTATTTTATTCTTTTTGTTGCAATTGTAAATGGGATGGTATTCTTAATTTCTCTTTCTGCTACTTCGTTGTTAGTGTATAGAAATGCAACTGAATTTTGTATGTTGATTTTGTATCCTGCAACATTACCATATTCGTTTATTACTTCTAAATGTTTTCTGGTGGATTCTTTAGGGTTTTTTGTATATAAAATCATGTCATCTGCAAATAGTGACAGTTCCACTTCTTCCTTTCCAATTTGGATCCCTTTTCTTTCTTTCTCTTGCCTGATTGCTCTGGCTAAGACTTCCAGTACTATGTTAAATAGGAGTGGTGACAGTGGGCATCCTTGTCTGGTTCCTGTTCTTAAAGGGGCAGCTTTCAGTTTTTCACCATTGAGGATGATATTAGCTGTGGGTTTCTCATATATGGTCTTTATTATGTTGAGGTACTTTCCTTCTATACCCATTTTATTCAGAGTTTTTATCATAAATGGATGCTGGATCTTGTCAAATGCTTTCTCTGCATCTATTGAGATGATCATGTGATTTTTATTCTTCATTTCATTAATGTGGTGTATCACGTTGATTGATTTGCGAATGTTGAACCATCCCTGCATACCTGGAATAAATCCCACTTGATCGTGGTGTATAATCTTTTTAACGTATTGTTGTGTGCGATTTGCTAGTATTTTGTTGAGGGTTTTTGCATCGATGTTCATCAGTGTTATTGGCCTATAGTTTTCTTTTTTTGTGTTGTCCTTGTCTGGTTTTGGTATCAGGGTAATGTCAGCTTCACAGAATGAGTTAGGGAGCTTCCCCCGCTCCTCAATTTCTTGGAAGAGTTTGAGAAGGATAGGTATTAAGTCTTCTTTGAATGTTTGGTAGAATTCACTAGGGAAGCCGTCTGGTCCTGGACTTTTATTTTTGGGGACGTTTTTGATTACTGTTTCGATCGCCTTACTGGTGATTGGTCTATTCAAATTCTCTACTTCTTCTTGATCCAGTTTTGGAAGATTGTATGATTCTAAGAATTTATCCATTTCTCCCAGATTGCCAAACTGGTTGGCATATAGCTTTTCATGGTATTCTCTTATAATCTTTTGAATTTCTGAGGTGTCTGTTGTAATTTTTCCTCTTTCATTTCTGATTTTAGTTATTTGTGCCTTCTCTCTTTTTTTCTTGGTGAGTCTAGCTAAGGGTTTGTCAATTTTGTTTATCTTTTCAAAGAACTGGCTCTTGGTTTTATTAATTTTTTCTATTGTTTTTTTGGTCTCTATTTCATTTATTTCTGCTCTGATTTTTATTATTTCCCTTCTTCTACTGATTTTGGGCTTGGTTTGTTCTTCTTTTTCCAGTTCCTTTAGGTGCATTGTTAGATGGTTTATTTGAGATTTTTCTTGTTTGTTGAGATAGGACCGTATTGCTATAAACTTCCCTCTTATAACCGCTTTTGCTGTATCCCATACATTCTGGCATGTCATATTTTCATTTTCATTAGTCTCCAGGTCTTTTTTGTTTCTTCTTTGATTTCTTCGTTGACCCAGTCGTTGTTCAGTAGCATTTTGTTTAATCTCCATGAATTTGTGGCTTTTCTGATTTTCTTCCTATAGTTGATTTCTAGTTTCATACCGTAGTGGTCAGAAAAGATGCTTGGTATTATTTCAATATTCTTAAATTTATGGAGACCTGTTTTGTGGCCTAATGTGTGATCAATCCTGGAGAATTTTCCATGTGCTTTTGAAAAGAACGTGTATTCTTCGGTTTTTGGATGGAATGCTCTGTATATATCTACTAGGTCCATCTGTTCTAGTGTGTCATTAAAGGCTAATGTTTCCTTATTGATCTTCTGTTTGGATGATCCATCCATTGGTGTAATTGGAGTGTTAAAGTCCCCTACTATTATTGTGTTATTGTGTATTTCTGTTTTTATGTCCGTTAATAATTGCTTTATATATTTAGGTGCACCTACATTGGGTGCGTAGATATTTACAAGTGTTATATCCTCTTGTTGGATTGTTCCTTTGATCATTATGTAATGCCCTTCTTTGTCTCTTTTTACAGTTGTTGTTTTAAAGTCTATTTTGTCTGACATGAGTACTGCTACCCCAGCTTTCTTTTCATTGCCATTTGCATGGAGTATCTTTTTCCATCCCTCAACTTTCAGTTTGTGAGTGTCTTTAGGTCTGAAGTGTGTCTCTTCTATGCAGCATATATAGGGGTCTTGTTTTTTTATCCAATCAGCCACCCTATGCCTTTTAATTGGAGCATTTAGTCCATTGACGTTTAAAGTAGCTATTGATAAGTATGTACTTACTGCCATTTTTTAACTTTGTTTTTTCTCGGTGTTTTAGTAGTCCTTCTCTGTTCCTTTCTTCTTCTATACAGAATTGATGGTCTCTTTAGTTTGATCTCTATCTGAAAGCTCTACTCTTTAACTCCACTCCTCCCTCCTTTTATGTTTTTGATATCCTAGCTAACCTCTTTTTTGTGCATTTGTATCCATTACCCTCTTATCATGGAAATAGATAATTTTTCCTATTTGTGGTCTTCTCTCTTCCCCTTAAATCAGTCCCTTCAACATTTCTTCTAGCACTGGTTTCTTGGTGACAAACTCCTTTAATTTTTGCTTGTCTGGGAAATTTTTGATCTCTCCTTCCATTTTGAATGATAACCTTGCTGGGTAGAGTATTCTTGGCTGTAAGTTTTTTCCTTTTAGCACTTTAAATATATCGTGCAATTCTCTTCTAGCCTGTAAGGTTTCTGCTGAGAAGTCAGCTGATAGCCTTATGGGGTTTCCTTTGTATGTAACTTGACTCTCACTTGCAGCTCTTAAGATTCTCTCTTTATCTTTAATTCTGGGCATTTTGATTATGATGTGTCTTGGTGTGGGCCTCTTTGGGTTTATCTTGTTTGGGGCTGTCTGTGCTTCCTGTACCTGCATGTCGGTTTCCTTCCTTAGGTTAGGCAAGTTTTCATCTATTATTTCCTGAAATAGATTCTCTGCCCCTTTGTCTCACTCTTCTCCTTCCGGGACACCTATAACACGGATGTTAGTGCGTTTGATGTTGTCCCAGAGGTCCCTTAGACTGTTCTCATTCTTTTTAATTCTTTTCTCTTTTACCTGTTCAGCTGGGGTAATTTCTTCTATTCTTTCGTCCAGCTCACAGATCCGTTCTTCTGTATCCTCTACTCTGCTTTTGAGTCCCTCTAGTGAATTTTTCATTTCCAATATTGTATTCTTCATTTCTGATTGGTTCTTTTTTATATCTCCCATTTCTTTGTTGACATTCTCACTGAGTTCATCTGTTCTTCTCCCCAGATCAGTGAGCATCCTTAACACTCTATGTTTGAACTGTCTGTCGGGTAGGTTGCTCATTTCTGTTTCACTTAGTTCCTTTTCTGGGGTTTTGTCCTGTTCCCTTACTTGGAATGTATTCCTTTGCTCCCTATTTTGCCTCTTTCCCTGTTCTTGTGCCTACGTATTAGGTAGGTCAGCTAAATCTTGTGCTCTTGGATAGGTGACCTTATGTAAGTGATGGCTTAGAAGGCCTGCAGTGTGCTTCCCTCAGTTCTCAATGTTCCAGGGGTGACCCCTATGTGGGCTACCTGTGTCCTTCTGTTGTGGCCTGTTTGCTCTCCCTGTAGGCACCTAGGGAGGCCGAGTTATGCTCCTGGCCAGCTGTTGTAATGCTCAGCTGCTTGTAGTTGTTGTGGGCCCTTCAGTCTCTTTATCATGTGTGCGGACCCCCAGCACAGTTGGCTGCAAGTTCTAATACCACATTTGTGTTGCAGTATTTCTTTTAAGTGAGTAGGCTCCCAGCGTGGCAGGTTGTTAGGCTCAGGGCCTTACAGTTGCCATAAGCCTCCAGCCTTTAGGTCTCTTGTCAGCTCTCTGAGGATTGCAGCTGGGTGGGACTGGCCTCAGGCACGGGATCACCCAATTGTTTCAGGCTTTGGAAGGTGGGGCAAACCCCCTATGTGGGTCTTTGAGAAGCACAAGTCTTCTGCAGCTGACAAGCCCTGCCACCCACAGGTCCACACACAGTCAACACAGCCCTGTCCCGTGTGCGCGCCCCGACTTCCCGAAGTGGACCCAGTCTCTCCACGGCCGGAGCCCCACACACTCCACCACCACCCCACACTCTCCACCCGCTACTTGTGCACGCCCTGCCCCACTGAAGTCGGCTCAGTTGCCAGGTTGCAGAGAATCCAATCACCAATCTATGCAGGCCCACAAGTTGCCTGAGAGCTTGTTGTTGGGTTGGGCCAGACTCTAGGGTGGGCTGCCTGCCTTGGCTCAGCTGGATTTATTTGGTGCTCTAGCGGGTGGGGCAGACCTGGGCTAGCAGGCCCCAGGGGGAACTCTAATGGCGTCTGTGTCCGCATGCCCACACCAGGCCATAACAATGGCTGCCGCCAATGTCCCAGTCCCTGAAGAGGTCTCACCTCTCACCAAGATGCACACAGGGCCTATTAGGTGAGTCTCTTTTCACCAAAGCACTGTGCACCTTTCTTTCTGGTGATTTTAGGTTGCTTTCTAAAACGGGTGAGTTTGTGCATGGGCCCTTTAAGAGCTGGTTTTAATTTCTTTGTGAACCAGCTTTTCTGGGGGTATTCCCCAATGTTTTAGTAGCAGGCAAAGTCAGATATTATGCCACTCATCTCGATTGTGCTGGGTCCACAAATTGCCCACAGCGGGGCCACTCCCTGGCTCAAGGCCCCGCGCCTCCAAGGAGGGCTGAGTACCTTTGGGCTGCTCCCGGGTGGCCGTGAAGCTGGCGGCTTGTGAAGGTGGCGTTTTTTCTCTCCAGAAGGGAGTTTCTGCCTCTTCTACCTCAGTCAGGATTGTCCGTTGTTGCAGGAGTTCCTCTTACCCAGTTTTCAGTTCTGTCTCGTGTAATTTTTCCACGAGTAGCTGTAAATTGGCTGTGTCTGCGGGAGGAGGTGGTGAGTTCAGAATCTGTCTATGCCGCCATCTTGACTTCCTCCTCCAGTCTACCCCCACTCTTAATCACTGTCAACCACTAATCTGTTTTCGGACTCTACATTTTCGTCTTTTCTCAGAATGTTATATAAATGGAATTATATAATATGTAGTCTTTTGTGTCTGGCTTCTCTCACATAGCAAAATGCACTTAAAATTTACCTGGTGTGGGGGTAGGGAGGTTGGGGTGGCAACTGGCAGAATGATAACCTGAGGAGCTCCACAGATCCACTCCCCAATGAAACAACCATAGCTGGTGACAACTGTTATTTAAAACAACCATTTAAAGTTTCTGTAAATTATCCTAAGGGCATACAGCAAAGGAAGAAATATTCATTCAATAAAATCTACTAAATCTCTGTAAGAACAGCAGAAGTCTGTGGCACTTGAACCACAACACACTCCTTCCCCAACCCCACTCTCTTAACCCCTGAGATCAGCAGGATAGAAGCTCTACTCTGGGTTGGTGCTTCCAAGAATACAGGGCTCTCTAGCCACCTAGCTCCCAGTCAAGGGCTACAGTATCTCTCCAGAAGGTACAGGCCAACAGCATTTCTCATCTCTGCCTCCACCCCCCTAGGTCAGTATTCAGAGTTTCTATTTCAGGCAAGAACAGTTAGAGCTCTAGGGTTGTCTTCTTCCATCCAGCTCTGACTCATAGGACAGAGCTTCCATGCTGGGAAAGGCAAGCCAACAAGACCAGAAGCTACCACTCTCACCCAGTGTCCTGCTCATAAAGCAGAGGTGTCACTCTAAGAGAAGCCACCACTGTCCCTGCCTATAGCTCTAGAGCAGTGCCTCAGAGATTTTCCCAGAGAGAGAGGGAGGCAATAAGAACAGAAAGCTCAAGAGCTTTCCTAAAAGAACTGACTATATTTTGAAAGAGTATGGGGAAGTTCATGACTAAGAAATGCTCTCAAAAACAATGGGGATTTTGCTGGTAAGCAATTAATAGGAGGTGAGTAGCTACATAAAAGCAAAAAGAGTAAACTGGAGGCCAGCTTATTTACCAGAGAGAACTAGGGAAAGGGAAAGCTAAGTAGATCCCTCCTGGGGTCAGAACAAACCACAAAGACTGGCCTCATAAAACTATCCCTACAAAGGGGGGCCAATTTAATTGGATCAGACTGTGGAGCTATTTATGCTTAAGGTCATTGCTTAAAACAATACAGAAATAATCTGGCAATTAATAGAACCTAACAGCTGAATACGACATCAACAGAGTCAGACAATTTAACAGAGGGATTGGGGAATGTCAAAGTGAGCTCTGTTAAAACCAGTGTAATCCCAGGCTGGCTCTACACATGCCTGAGGCTACACAATCTGAATGGAAACATTAGAGGCTTCAAACTGTTGGGGGAAAGACTTCACTATATCAGTCCAGAAAAGTCATGAAACAAATAAACAAGAAACTAACTACAAGTATTGAAGAGGGGTAATGGAAGACTCAATATCCAACGTTGCCACAATACATTATCTAAAATGTCCAGTTTTCAACAAAAATCAAGACATGCAAAAAAAAAAACCAAGAAAATGTGACCCATACACGAGAAAAAGAGTAGGCAACAGAAACCACTTGTGAGAGTATCCAGGTATCACACTTGGTGGGTAAAGACTTCAAAATAGCCTTATAAATATGTTCAGAAAACTAAAGGAAACCATGCTTAATGAATTATAGGAAAGAATGATGAAAATTTCTTGTCAAATAGAGAATATCAATAAAGGGAAAGAAACTATTTTAAGTGAATGAAATAAAAATTCTGTAGTTGAATAGCACAATAACTGAAATGAATATTCACTACAGGGGCTAAAAAGTAAATTTAAACTGGGAAAAGAAAGAATAAGTGAACTTGAAGATAGATTAATAGAGATTATGCAATCTGAAAAGCAGAGAGGAAAAAAATGAAAAAAATAAAGAGACTCAGAGAAAAATGTGATACCATTAAGTGCACCAACATAGGCATAATGAGAGTACCAGGGAAGAGGTGAGAAAGAAAGGAGCACGAAATACAAATAAATAACAGCTAAAAATTTCCCAAATTTGGTGAAAACATTAATCTACACATCCAAGAAGCTCAATAAGTTCCAAGGGGGATAAATGTAAAGAGATCCACACCCAGAAACATCCTAACTAAAATGTTGAAAACCAAAGACAAAGAGAAAATCTTGAAATCAGCAAGAGAATAGCAACTTGGAACAAAAAAGGTAACACCAATAAGATCGGCAGCTGACTTCTCATCAGAAACAATGTAGACCGGATGACATATTGAAAGTTTTGAAAGAAAAAACTGTCAATCAAGAATCTTTCATGCAGCTAAATTATCTTTCAAAAATGTACATGAACTAAAGACATTCCCAGATAAACAAAAACTGAGAGAATTTGTTGCTAACAGACCTGGTTCCAAAACATATTAAAGGAAATTCTTCCAGTCGACATGAAAAACATAACGAGCACCATTAAAGACAAATATGGAAATATAAAAGACATAATATATGCATATTTCTCCTTTTTTCTTCTCTTAACTGATTTTAAAAAACAATTATACATATGCATATATGAAGCCAACTCTTTATATGAGTTATCAATTCATTTTATGAGGCCAGTATTACCCTGAAACCAAAACCAGACAAGACTTTACAAGAAAACTACAGACCAATATCTTTTATAAATATAGGCCAAAAAAATCCTCAACAAAATACTAGCAAACCAAACAGAGCAACATATAAAAAGGATTATACACCATAAGTATGATTTATCCCAGGAATGCAAATTTGGTTTGAGATCTGAAAATGAATTAATGTAACACACCATACCTAAAAAAGGACAAAGAACACTAATAATTTCAATAGATACAGAAAACCAACATGTCTTTTTGATAAAAGCATTCAACAAACAGCAAATTCAAAGTAACTTCCTCCTCCTGATAAAAGTCATCTATGAAAAGACCACAGCAAACATCACACTTAATGGTAAAAGATTGAATACTTTGTCCCTTAGATCAGGAACCAGAGAAGGCTGTCTGCCCTTGCTACTTCTATTCCACATTGTAATGGAGGTTCTAGCCAAGAAAATCAGGCAAAAAATTGAAATGAAAGCCATCCAAATTGGATAGGAAGATGACATGATCTTGTATATAGAAAACCTTAGGGCATCCACATCCCTCACCCCCCAAAAAATGCTATAAGAACTAATAAATGAGTTCATAAAGATTGAAGGATATAAGATTAATACACAAAAACAATTTTATTTCTATGCAATAGTAATTAAAAATACAAAAGTGAGGGCCAGCCCTAGTGGCCTAGTGGTTAAGTTCGGTGCACTCCGCTTTGGCAGCCCAGGTTCAGTTCCTGGGCGCGGAGCTACACTACTCATCTGTCAGTGGTCATGCTGTGATGGAGGCTCACATACAAAAAGAGGAAGATTGACGGCAGATGTTAGCTCAGGATGAATCTTCCTCAGCAAAAAAAAATACAAAAGTGAATTAAGAAATCAATTCCACTTACAATATACATCAAAAAGAATAAAATACACATATAAAATCGACCAAAGAAATGCAAGACCTTTACACTGAAAACTACAAAATCTTTTTGAAATAAATTAAATAAGTTTAAGTAAATGGAAAGACATACTTCATGGATCAAAAGACTTAATATTACTAAAAAGGCAATACTATCAAATTGATCTGCAGATTCAAAATAATTCACATCAAAATTCTAACTGACTTCTTAGTAAAAATTGACAAGATACTCCTAAAATTCATATGGAACTGCAAGGGACCTGGAAAAGCCAAAATAATCTTGAAAAAGATGAATAAAGTTGGGGTACTCACACTTCTTCATTTCAAAACTCATGAGAAAGCTACAGTAATCAAGACAGTGTGGTACTGGCAAAAGGACAGACATATAGATCAATGGAACAAAAATAAACCCTCACGTTTCTCAACAAGGGTGCCAGAAAATTCAATGGAGGAAAGAACAGTCTTTTAACAAGTGGTGCTGCACCACTGCTTATCCATACGCAAAAGAAAAGTTAGACTCCTACCTGCACTGTGTGCAAAAATTAACTCAAAATGGATCAGAGACCTAAATGTAAAAGGTAAAACTATAAAATTTTTAGAAGAAAACATAATCAAAAATCTTTACAGGGCTGACCCAGTGGCGTAGAGCTTAAGTTCGCATGCTCTGCTTTGGTGGTCCAGGGTTCAAAGGTTCGGATCCCAGGCGTGGACCTACACACTGCTTATCAAGCCATGCTGTGGCAGGTGTCCCACATATAAAATAGAGGAAGATGGGCACAGATGTTATCCCAGGGCCAATCTTCCTCCCCAAAAAGAGGAGGATTGGCAATAGATGTTAGCCCAGGGCTAATCTTCCTCACCAAAAAACAAAAAAAATCTTTATGTCTTTGTTTTCTTTTTTTTTTTTTTTTTAAAGATTTTATTTATTTATTTTTTCCCCCCAAAGCCCCAGTAGATAGTTGTGTGTCATAGCTGCACATCCTTCTAGTTGCTGTATGTGGGACGCGGCCTCAGCATGGCCGGAGAAGCAGCGCGCCGGTGGGAGCCCGGGATCCAAACTCGGGTCGCCAGCAGTGGAGCGCGCTCACTTAACCACCAAGCCACGGGGCCGGCCCTCTTTATGTCTTTGGACTAGGTAATGTTTTCTTGGATACGACACCAACAACACAAGCAACAAAAGAAAAAATAGATAAATGGGACTTCATCAAAATTAAAAATGTTTGTGCTTTGTGGCTGGCCCATGGCATAGCAGTTAAGTTTACACGCTCCACTTCAGCAGACCGTGGTTTGTGGGTTCAGATCCCGGGCGCGGACCTGCACACTGCTGATCAAGCCATGCTGCAGCGGCATCCCATATACAAAGTAGAGGAAGACTGGCACAGATGTTAGCTCAGGGACCATCTTCCTCAAGCAAAAAGAGGAAGATTGGCAACAGATGTTAGCCCAGGGCCAATCTTCTTCACCAAAAAAAAAGGAACAAAAAATGTTTGTGCTTCAAAGAACACCATCGAGAAAACAAACAAACAAACAAAAAACACACAGAATGGAAGAAAATACTTGCCAATCATAAACTTGATTAGGGACTTATATCCAGAAGATCTAAAGAACTCTTATAACTCATTAGACAAATAACCCAATTAAAAATGAGCAAAAGATTTGAATAGACATTTATCCAAGTAAACATACAAACGGCCATTAATCATTTATCAGAATCCCTGTTGCTGGAGCTTCAGGATCTATATTTTGGAAAAGTTCCCCAGGTAACTCTAATGCCCATCCTGTTAAAGAACCGCTGTCTGATGATACAGAAGGGCTAACAACTAGCATTGACACGTCAGTGTACCACTAAGAAATTGGATAGAATCTGAAGCCAATTTTGAAAATTTAACCATTTTTCATAAAAGTTAAATGAGACATATCTATTTTGCAAAATGAGAATCTGTAGAGAAGTATTTCCAAGACTTACTGCATTCTGGTAACATTTTAATTACATTTTATAAATTAGCAAAAATCTGTTTTGTAAAGAAAAATGAATTTAAATTATCTTTCATTTAAATTCTTGACAAGGGATCAACTACAATTGTGTGGAGAAGATCTGAACATTTGATTGAGTGTATGGCTCTCTTAGTGGTCCTCAGGCATCAAAAATAAAATCTCAACTATGATGTAGGCATATTAATAATAGTTCAGATTTCATACTACTCAGTGTTTCATGTCCTTGGAACAGCAAAGGGAGAATTATTATGATGAGTCAATTTGAAATGTGAGAAAACAAAAGCAATGGCATATAAGAGTCCTCTGATATTTTGATAAGCATCGTTTTAAATGATGGAAATCTGAGAGACAGGCAATAAATTTGAAATTTTGTTTTGCATATTCTATAGAGGACTCTCCCTTTGCCACTTTACATTTTAAATGTTTTTTAAAAAATGCAAGGATCTTTGTCTTTACATTTATACAATATGAGGTATTTGAAATGAATTTTTGTGTTTTATGTTTTACTTTTTATTTAGAAATAATTTCAGACTGACAGAAAAGTTGCAAAGTACAGTTCTCATATACTCCTCACCCAGCTTCTACTATTAACATCTTACCTAACCATAGTAAAATTATCAAAACCAAAAAATTTAAATTGATACAATATTATTAACTAATTTAAAGACCTTGTTTGAATTTTGACAAGTATCACATTAATGTCCTTTTCTCTGGACCAGGATGCAATCTAGGATCCCACACTGCATATAATTACCATGTCTTTTTAGCATTCTCCAATCTGGGACAGTTTCTCAGTCTTTGTCCTGCATGATCTTGACACTTTTGAAGAGTACTGGTCAGCTATTTTAGAGAATGTCTCTCAATTTGAGTTGGTCAGCTATTTTCCCAAAATTAGATTAAAGTTATGCATTTGGGGCAAGAAAGTAATATTAGGCACCATATCAAAGGGTTCATAACATTGATCTTATTACTGTTGACACTAACTTTGATCACTTGGTTAAGCTGGTGTCAGTAAGATTCCCCCACTGTAAAGTGATTACTTTTTCCTTTGTAACTAAGAAGGAGGAGAGATACTTTGAGATGACACAAATATCCTCTTTTTCATCATACTTTTCACATCCATCAATAGTTCTTTCCTGAAACCATTATTACTGTTATGTTTACCTATGGGTAATTTTCTATTTCCCTCATTCCTCCTATGTTTATTAATTGAAATTCCATAATCTGAAGAGCTATTTCCATTCTTCAACATTTATTGATTCAACTATTTATGTATTTTAGTATGGACTCATTGATATTTATTTTATTCTGTGGATTATAATCTATTTCTATACATATAGCATATTTATTTTGTTATTCAAATTGTTTCACTTTGGCTATCGTGAACTCTTTGAAGTTGGCTCCTTTGTACTTCTGCCATGTTCCCATCATTTTGTGAGCCCTTCCTCCCTTACGGGCATCACAGATGTTCCAGACTTATATTATATTTGCCATAAAAAATTGGATGAATGATTTAGCACTGCTCAGAAACAAGAAAATCAACTCTTAAAAAAATTTTTTTGCTTAGTAAGTTTCCTTGACCATTGCAGGCTCTGATACCTTACTCCTGTTTCTGAAAATTCTGTTTTCCCTCATGCTTCCAAATATTGCACTTGCCAGAGAATGCTGAAAGTGCTACGTAACTAACAAATGCCTGACATAGAAAATTGATATTTAAGGAAAGTAGTTTAAGGACAAGCTAACCATTCATTCCTATAGGTCAGAAAATTTTCTTTCCTTTTAGCAGGAAACACTTTATTTTAATAAAAAAGTAAACAAAACCCCAATATATAAAGCATTCAAAGCAATAGTGTATTAGTATAAATATATTAATACAAATGTTCAAAACTGTAAAATTTACCTACCCTACAATGAATATACAAATTGAAGTTTTATATTGTACTTCCAGTTATTTATTAACATTTTCATTCAGTTTATCTCTATATTTTGTTTTGATCACATATTTCAGGAATATTCTAATTTGCATGAACAAGTACTTGCAAAGTAGATGAACTTTTTGAGCATTTTGAGCATTTCAACTTAACCATGTCAAGATTCTCTTCAGGGAAAATGATCTAGAAACTTTTCTAAAAATAGTAAGAAATTTTTGCTTTAAAGTTGTAACATTCAGTTTCTGGGTATTATGGAGCAGTAAGTGTGCTCTATACTGTCTCCTACTGAATTTGGCTATAAAACTTGGACAGAATACGTGGGGTGGCTATTGGAGGATTCAAAAGTAAATAGCAGGAGATGGATTGGAGGAGGACAGAATTCAAATACCAAGATACAAGCAGTAAGTTTACCAATTTTTTGATGCTGTATCCCCAGGTCTGAACTCGTCACACAGAAAATCAAGTGAGCATGAGGATGCTGCTATAGACTGAATGTTTGTGCCCTCCCCCCAAAATTCATATGTTGAGACCTAGTCCCCCAGTATGATGGTATTTGGAGGTGGAGTCTTGAGGAGGTGATTAGGTCATAAGTTTGGAGCCCTCATGAATGGGATTAACACCCATATAAAAGAGACCTCAGAGAGCTCCGTCACTCGTTCAACCAGGAGAGGACACAGCGGGAAACTAGCTGTCTATGAACCAGGAAGGAAGTCCTCACCAGATACCAAATATGTATGCCGGCACCTTGTTCTTGGGTTTCCCAGCATCCAGAAGTGCAACAAATAAATTTCTCTTGTTTATTAGCCTCCCAGTCTATGATATTTTTGTTACGGCAGCCCAAACGGACTAAGACAGATGCAGACAGAGAAAGCTCCAGGAGAAGCCTTTTCGTTCTGGCTCAAGGAATGGGAAAGGGAATGCATAACACTCAAAGAGAGTGTGGAAATTCCAGTTTTTTTCCTGTTTCTTTTATGCATTCCCCTCCTGTAAGCTCTCAGACAACCTTGTGGTGACAATGGTAGCAGCAGCTTTGACAAGCAGAGGCAATGGGAGCTAACAAAAGCCAAAATCTTAAGAAAAGGAAATGTTCCTCTAAGTTTAACAGAACTGCAGTTTCAAAAGGGTGGACTCAAATTTGATTGCTCTTTTTCTCTCTCTGTCCTGCTGCCACCTGACCCCAAAGACAGCTGCAGTTGTGGAAGTACACAGGAGAATAGGGTAACTAAAGCCAAAGCATTCCGGCTAGAGGACCAAAAAAAGGCACCCCAGGAAACCAGAAATTACCAAGGAGATCATGAGAGAGGAATCTGGGAATATGACTACATAAAATTGCTATGAACTCCTGGGCATATGCATATATCAAATTCAACAAACCATACTTTGAGAACTGAACTAACAGATACAACACCATCTAGATCCCAAACTGGCTATTAGGTGGTGCACACACAGTACAGGGTTCAGATAGCTCCACAAAAGTTAGAAAATCGAACTGACATTAGAACCACGGCCCACAGACAGCTAATCAGAACTTGTGGCCTGAACCCAATCACCTTTAAATGACCAAGAGACGTTGATGATAAATCACCAGAAACAATCTGATGTGAACATCTGGGAGGGGAGACTGAATAAAAATGAACAAGGTCACAGAGATCTGTGGGACAATAACAAAAGGTCTAACATTCGTATCATTGGCGTTCCAGAAGTAGAAGAGAAAGTGTGCAATGCAATAAAAATATTTGAAGAAATAATGGCCAAAAACTTCCTAACCTTGGGAAAAACATAAACCTAAAGATTCCAGAAGCTCAGTAAACCTCAAATAGGATAAAGCCAGAGAAATCTATGCCCAGACATATCATAACAAACCGCTAAAACTGAAGATTAAAAAAAAAAATTGAGAGCAGGCAGTAAAACAATGACATGTTACCAATAAGGAAACAGCAATTTAAATGATTATGGATTTCTCATCAGAGACACCGAGGCCAGCAAGCAATGACACAACATATAAGGTGTGTAAAGAAAAGAACTGTCAACCAAGAATTCTATACTGAGTGGAAACGTCCTTCAGGAAGGAAGGTGAAATATTTAGATGAAGGAAAACTAAGGGAATTTTATCCAGCTCACCAACTGTAAAGGAATTTTTAAAAGAAAGCTCTTCATACAGAAAAGAAATCATGCTAGAAGGAAACTGGAAACATCAGGAATGAAGGAAGAGCAACAGAAATAGTAAATATCTTTGTAAATATAATAGACTATTCTCCTCTTGAGATCTTTAAAATGTATTTTATGGTTAAAAGCAAACATTATAATATTGTCTGATGGGGTTTTCACTGTAGGTAGATGTAATATATAAGACAAATATAACACAAAGGTAGGGGGTAAAGGGACGTATATGTCATGGTAAAGTTTCTATATTTCATTTGAAATAGTGAAATATTGATTCTAAGTAGATTATGGAAAGTTAAAGAGGTACATTGTAAGGCACACAGTAATTACTAGAATACTATACAAAAAGATATAGTCAAAAACAAAATGTAATACCACATTTTCAAGGATGTATGGCTATTGTATTCATGCTGTTTACAACTACATTGTAGGTTTGCAGTGTGCCTGGAATTGGGGATACAAATACCAATAAACACAAAGGAACCAGATTTTAAGGGAGTACATGAGATGTCCTGTTCTTTTCTAAAACTCAAGACCTAACTCAGCCTATTCTCTATGCTCTTCTACATACATCAAATTAAACCCTCCCAACACTCTAATTTCTGTTCTTTGATGATGAATTTCTGTTATCTTTTTTGTTTTTGTTTTGAGATATAATGTATATACCATAAAATTCATCCTTTTAAAGTGCACAATTCAGTGACTTTAAATACATTCTCAACGTTGTGCAGCCATCATCACTATCTAATTCCAGAATATTTTCATCACCCCAAAAAGAAACCCCATATTCATTAGCAACCACTCCCCATGTCCCCTGCTTCCCTCAGCCCCTGGAAACCACTAATCTACCTTCTATCTCTGTGGTTTTACCTATTCTGGACATTTCATACGAATGGAGTTATACAATAGGTGGCCTTTTATGTCTAGCTCCTTTCACTTAGCATAATGTTTTCAAGGGCCATTCATGTTGTAGCATATATCAGTACTTTATACCTTTTTATGGATGAATAATACTCCATTGTATGGATATACTACACTTTGATTATCCATTCTTCAGCCGATGAAAATTTGGGTTGTTTCCAACTTTTTAGCTATTATGAATAAAGTTTCTATGAACATATGTGGACACATTTTTGTGTGAACACACGTTTTCAATTCTTAAACTTAGGAGTGGAATTGCTGAGTCATATGATAACTCCATGCTTAACATTTTGAGGAACTGCCCAACTGTTTTCAAAAGCTGCTGCACCATTTTACATTCCCACCAGCAGTGTGTGAGGAATACATCTATATACTCCAATATATCCAATATATCTAATACATCTATATACACAACAACATTTGTTATTGTTTGTCTTTTTCATTATAGTCATCCTATTTGTATCACATTGTGGTTTTGATTTATATTTCTCTAATAACTTATGATGCTGAGCATCTTTTCATGTGCTTATTGGCCATTTGTGTATCTTATTTGGACAAATGTCTATTCAAATCCTTTGTCCATTTTTAACTGGGTTATTTGTCTTTTTATTGTTAAGTTGTAGGAGTTTCTTATATATTCTGGATACTAGACACTTATGGTATCTTTGGCTCTAACTTGTAGTGTTCCCAATACTTAAGTAGCCACTGAGTCCAATCATTTCTTTTTAATGCAGCTTATATCTCTTATTTCCTAGACCCACTACTATCATCTTAGTATAGGCCTTTTACACCTAATGCCTAGACTAACCCTTCAGCAATATAATCTTCTAATTGATCTATGACAAAAGCTTTCTACAAGATCTTCTTTCCTATGGTTTTAAAAGCACCCCTCAAGTCATCTTGCACTCTGCATCCAAATTAATATTTCCCATAAATGAATTTCTTGATACATATGGCCTTGTTAGGAAAGTCTTCACTTTTTTATCATTGCCTATATTAGGCTAACAACCTTTCAGAATTTGAGGGGTTGATAATATTTCAGAATTTTGGCACAAAGTTATTGTCCCTTTCTCTTCTGCTGTGAAAGGAAGGTAGTGCAAGTAATAGGTAAGAGAGGCAATGATATTAAAAATAACTCCCTACACTCATGACCTGGTTTAAAAATTCATTTGAATCACTGAAATACTCTTTTAAGTTTTTATCTGAAAGAGAAAGAAACAGAAAGTGATGCATTAAGATCTTTGATAGGAAGGGTAGATGAGGTAATGGTGGGCTGGTGGGGAGACAGAGGCAAAGAAGGGAGAGGAAATATAGACTGATAAAAGGATGAGAATTTTTTTTTTCCTAAAGTCACTCTGGGTCCCACTGACAAAAACCTAATGCCATTTTTGTTTCCAATACTTAGCCCATGGGGAAAATCCAAATCCTTTAGAGTAATATTTGAGGTGCTTCACAATTAGGACCAAAGCTATACTTCCAACTTAATCTTCTACTATCCCCTGTAATGGTTCTCAAAATACACTTTGTACCAGAATAATTATGGGAAATCTACATATGCCAATTCCTAAACCTCGTCCAAAGACATTAAAAATCAGTGGGCTTTCCTAGACCCAGAAATATGAATTTTAACAAGGTCCCTGGATGATACTGACCCAGGTATTCTTTCAGGGACCACTCTAAGAACACTACCATAAAACTTTTAAATTTGTCTTTCAGAAGTAGGGTTCCAAAAGCAATAAATGGGAGACCAAACCTGGCAGGTTAAGGACAAGGAGACTAAGAACCCCAGCAGGGCACAGACCTTCTTAAGGGTGCAAGTCTAACCGGAAAGAGGGTGAGCACCAAGCAGAAAGTAAAAGAAATTTAGCAAGTTGCTCAGCAGGCCCTTTTCCAGCAAAAGAGCAATTTACATGGTGAAAATCATTTTTAAAAAATCATCTAAAGTCCCTGAAAATTATTGTAAGAGCATATAACAAATAAAGAAACATTCACTCAAGAAAATCTACTCAAGCTCAGAAAGAACAGTGAGAGTCTGTGGCATCTGAGCCACAGCTCACTCCACTGACATTCCCTACCAGTACCACCACCAAGCTCCATAGCTCCACGTTATGAAAGCTTTAACCCAGGCACTCTACTCCAAGCAGGTGGGGTTAAGATGATAGGAGCTTCCTCTCTGCCCTGCTCTTACTCTGGGACTATGGTTTTATCCATGAGGGACAGGCTTCTGTGTTTCTGACTCCCCTTAGCCTGTACTGCAGAAGCTATATTCCAGGCAGGAATAGCCAAGAGGACATAGTAGGTCATAAGGATGAAGATCTCCCTAGCTCTACCTGAAGGGACTGACTTCATTTGGAAAAGAGAATGGAAAACTCCACGCCTAATGACCTAACGAGGTTGTCAAAAACAATAGAGATCTTGGCGTAAAGCAATTAAGAGAAAACTGGTAGCTCCAGGATACAAGTCAAACAGGAAATAAACCAGAAATTTAATAGAGGGAACTAGGGAAAGAGACCTTCAGGAAGAGCCCTCCTGGGATCACAGTCAACACTGTATGTCACGGAGGGGGTGCACATGTTCTACACTGCCCCCACTAGGAGTAATCAGAGCCAGATGTAGGGGCATACCTGAAAGCATTCACTGAGCTGCAAACTGACCCATCAACATGCAGAAGCCTCACTGGCATGGGGGCTCAAACAACCTCCGACCAAACACTGACTTTATAATAGTAAGCTACTCTGACCCAGGGGCAATGCCTAAGAAACGATGCTTAAAAATAAAATCACACTTATCCCTGGAAGTCTGGGCCACTGTGTGCAGGCCCAAGATTGTGCTCTCTCAGAAGCAATCAAAGAGGGAATCCCCAAGCTACTAGTCCCTGGCTGAAAGTGGGGCCAAAAAAAAAAAAATTAAACTCCCTAAACTGTGATAGCAGGCTCTAAGTCACACACACATCCAACTATAAAGAATAAAACTCTAACTGGCTAAGAAAAACCTTTAGCCAATAAGTGGCTTATGCTGACCCAGGAGTTACGCCTAGGTAAAAGATAAAAACCAATGGAAACAATCTGAGCTGAGACATCAGAAGCTGTGCATTACAGGAAAAATAGACTTCACAGAATTGGTGACTTGGCAGCCAAATCACTGTTGTTTGACTTACTAACAACAAACAAAACAACCCTTGGGGTTGGGGGGATCTAAAATGTCCAGATATCAACAAAAAGTTATGAGACATGCAAAGAAACAGTAAAGTGTGACCAATACACAGAAAGAAAAAGCCAGCTATAGAAACTGCCTTTGAAAAGGTCCAGATGGTGAACTTAGCAGAAAAAAATTTCAAAGCAGCTATTACAAATATGTTAAAAGAACAAAAGGAAACCATGCTTAATGAATTAAAGCAAGATATGAGGACATCTCATCAAAGAGATATCAATAAAGAGATGGAAATATTCAAATTATTAAAAGGAACCAAATGGAAATTCTGAAGTTAAAAAGTACAATAACTGAAAAGAAAAATTCACTAGAGGGGCTGGCCCGGTGGCGTAGTGGTTAAGTTCGTGCACGCCACTTCAGCAGCCCAGGGTTTGCAGGTTCAGATCCCAGGTGCACAGCAACACACTGCTTGTCAAGCCATGCTGTGGCAGCGTCCCATATAAAGTAGGGGAAGATGGGCACAGATGTTAGCCCAGGGTCAATCTTCCTCACCAAAAAGAGAAGGATTGGCAATAGATGTTAGCTCAGGGCTAATCTTCCTCACACACACACACACACACACACCCCCACACACAATTCACTAGATAGGCTTAACCATAGATTCAAATTGGTAAATGAAAGAATGAGCAAATTTAGAGATAACTCAATAGAAATCATGCAATCTGAAGAACAGAGAGAAAAAAGAATGCAGAAAAAGCAACAGAGCCTCTGGGAAACAGGAGACACCATTAAGTGCAACAACATACACACAATGGGAGTCCCAGAAGGAGATACGAGAAAGGGATAAAAAACAGCAAAGAAATAATGGCTGAAAACTCTGCAAATTTCATTAAAAATATTAATCTATATACCTAAGAAGCTGAATGAACTCTAAGTAGGATAAATGTAAAGAGATCCACACACACCCAGACACATCATACTCAAAATGTTCAAAAACGAAGAGGAAATTCTGAAAGTAATAAAACAAAAATGATATCACATGCAAGGGAATCCAATAAGATTGACATATAACATCTCATCAGACACCATGGAAGTCAGACGGAAGTGGAGCAACATATTAAAAGTGCTCAAATTAAAAAACTATCAAACAAGAATATTGTTCCCAGCAAAACTATCTTTCACAAATGAAGACAAACTAAACATCAAACCAAATAAACGAAAATTGAGAGAATTTGTTGGTAGCAGACTTATAATGAATACCAAAGAAAATTCTTTAGGCTGAAAGTAAGTGATACCATATAGTACAATGAATCCACACACAGACACACAAAAAGAGTGCCAGTAATATAATTATGTAGGCAATTGTAAAAAACAATATAATTACATATTTCTTCTCTTGAGTGATTTAAAAAGCTATTCCAATAAACCATATGTATATAAGTGGACTGTCAGGCCTATATAGAAATGTAATATATTTGACAATTACAGCACAAGAGAGGTGAATAAGAGCAAAAAGCTGTATTGGAGTAAGGGAAGGACATCAGATTTAACTCAAATCTATAACCCAACCCATAGGAAGAAATTAAGAGAACAAGATAGCGTAAATAAGATTAATAAGAAAGTCTATAAATGTAGACTGGCTCTCATTTCTTTTATCAGCTTCCTTGAAAGATTTATTATATAACATATTATACATAGTAGTAATTATAACAGCTTATTGCTGAATCTGTAATATACATGGATGTTATACATATATATATATAAATATACATATATATGTAAAAGGAGCTATACAGGAGTAAAGTTTCCACATTTCATGCTAATTACGTCAGAATAAAACGAGTCAATTATGATAAGTTAAGATGTATATTATAGACGCTAGATAAACCAATAAGAAAATAACTCAAAACATCATTAAAAATCATTACAGGAATTAAAATATTATACTAGAAAATATCCACTTCATGCAAAAGAAGGCAATGAAGGAGGAACAGAGGAATAAAAAATGACACGAGACACATAGAAAACAAAAATCGAAATGTCAGATGTAAATCCAACAACATCAATAATAACACTGAGTGTAAATGGCTTAAAAAATTCAATCAAAAGGCAGATATTTTCAGATTGGATTAAAAAAAAAACAGGATCCAACTATATACTGTCTATGTAAGAGATAATTTAGATTCTAATATGCAAATAGGTTGAAAATAAAAGGATGGAAAAAGATGTACAATGCAAACAACAATCAAAAGAGAATGAGGTGGCTATACTGATATCAGAAAATAGATATTATAACAAAAAATGTTACTAGAAATAAAAAGAGAGACTTCATGATGACAAAAGGGAAAATCTGTCAGGAAAATATAATGGTGATAAGCATATATGCATGCAACAACAGAGCCCAAAAATACATGAAGCAAAACTGACTGAAAGGAGAGAGAGACGATTCAACAATAATGGTTGGAGACTTCAACATCCAACTTTCAATAATGGATATGATGACTTGGCAGAAGATCCACAAGGAAATACAAGAGTTAAACAATGGTATAAACATAAGAGACCTAACAGACATCTATAGAATACTCCAACAGAATACACATTCTTAATAACTCATGGAACATTCTGAAGAATAGATCCTATGCTAAGACATAATATAAGCCTCAACAAATTTGAAGCAACTGAAATCACACAAAATACATTTTTAAAACACATTGAATGAAATTAGAAATCAACATTAGAAAGTTTGAGAAATACATACAAATGTGGAAATTAAACAAGACATTCATAAATAATCAAAGTTCTGAAATCAACCCTTATATTAATGGTCAATTGATTTTGAACAAGAGTGTCAAGAAAATTCAATGGGAAAAGAGTAGTCTTTTCAACAAATTATGCTGGGACAATGAGATACATCCATATGCAAAATAATGAAGTAGAACTCTCTACCTCACACAATGTGCTCCTGCACACACACACACACACACAAACTCAAAATGGATAATAGACCTGAATGTAAGACTTAAAAATTATAAAACTCTTAGAAGATAATATCTATGCCCTTACACTAGGAAATGGGTTTCTTAGTACGACACCTAAAGCACAAGTGACAAAAATAAGAGATAAATTGCAAAATTTCAGGTCTATTTTTAACTGCTGAATTCTCAAAGAATGTAGAACTCAATTGCAACTTCCCTTTGGGCTCTGAATACACTATTTTGTATCTATTCCTCCTTCATTGTTAATCATTTTAGAAGTTCTTAAAATATCAATGGTGCTCAGTTTCTGTCAATCATTGCTCATGTTCAATACTACCAATAATACAACTAGAATGCTTCTTTTCCCCCCCTGAGGAAGATTGCCCTGAGCTAACATCTGTTGCCAATCTTCCTCTTTTTGTATGTGAGCTGCCACCACAACACAGCCATTGACAGATGAGTGGTGTAGGTCCATGCCTGGGAATCAAACCCAGGCCACCAAAGTGGAGCACACCACACTTAACCACTAGGCCACCGGAGCCGGCCCTAGAATGCTTTTTTAATGTATGTAAATAATTACAATAAAATGATAATATGAAATATTTTCATTTGAATAAATCTGTGAAATAATAATATTCAGTATTGGCATCTGTTTTAAGTGTTCAAAAATAACTAGAATTCATTTCAAATTTCCACTTAGGAAACTATTTAAGCTATGGGAATATTTTAACCTTTTTTTCTGATTACAGAAGTAATATATGATTGTTTTAAAATAATATATTTTTACAAAATTGAGATCATACAACTTATATAATTTTATGCTGCTTTTTTTCACCTTTATCAATGAACACTTTCCATGTCATTCCTCAAAATCATGATAAAGGCAATACACTGTTCATTTGTATTGATAAAATTCAAATTATTTAATCTATATTTCTATTTAAAAATGGGCAAAGAAGATGAATAGATATTTTGCGGGAAAAAAAAACATACAAATGGCCAATAAGTACATGAAAAGGTGCTTGACATCACTAATTATCAGGGAAATGCAAATCAAAACCACAATGAGATATCACTTCATACCTGTTAGGATGTCTATTATCAAAAAGACAGGAGATTACAAATGCCAGTGAGGATGTGGAGAAAAGGGAACCTTTGTTCTACTGTTGGTAGGAATGTAAACTGGTACAGCCACTATGGAAAACAGTATGGAGGTTCCTCATTGTGGTTTTGATTGCACTTCCCTGAGATTACCATTTCTTGATTTTTATTTTTTACCTATTAAAAAAATAAATTATGTCTTTGGTTTGAAAGTTCAAAGCTTGGTAAAAGCCAATGATTATACTACGTATCTCCACTCTGAGATACGAGATATGTGGAGCTTGATGAACAAGCTGTGAGAGAGAAGAGAAACACAGACAGACAGACAGACAGACAGAGTAACTTCACACACACACACACAAAAACAAAAACAAAAAACAAGAAATCTTTGAATGTTCTCAGGTCACAAATAATTTCAAAATCACTGAATAGTAAAAGTTGAAACCCTCAATTAAATTCCTCTTAATCATTGAAAAGGAATTGATTAGTAATATGATAAACTAGTTATAAAAAGTATTTAAAAGGATAAAGAGTTCTTTGGTGTTTTTTGATTAAGAAATTTGGCAACTCTTAGTCAGATTTTAAGCTGTTGTTCATTTATTAAATAGGAAAATCTCATGATGCTTTATGCCTACTATTTCTTGCTACTAAAAATACCCAGAACATTTATGTGTAACTCTTCTGTGACACTGGATACTTTCTACCTTGAACTGGAGTGTACAACCTTCTTAAATGTTTAATAGCTTCATCTTTATCCTATTGAGTCACTGTTTTCCATCATCCCCTCCCCTTGCCAAATAACTAATACAAGACTATATATATATATATATATATATATATATATATATATGGCAGGCCATCAACTACTATTTGCTGAATGAATGAGCAAATGACTGACTGAATGAAATGTGATTACGGTCTCCTTTGCTCTGAACCATGCCTTTCACATTTTCATGAAAAAATCAAATGTAAAGGAGGAGCTTTTTTTTTAACATAAATTCTACAGTCTTATTTCCATCAATGTCAATCACATAATGTCTCAGGCATTCCAGTTAGAAATCTAAATATATATAAGTGTGACAGTTCAAAGAAATTGGTGCATCCAAATTTCTTAAGTACTTAGAAAAAAAAGAACATAAAATGTAGTAATGTTATACTGTCTTTCATTATTATTTGACATTTCAATGGATTTTCTCTTACATAATAACACACACAGTGTATTGCATTAAGATTGTTCTCAACTCAACAAAATAAAATTAGATATTATTGCTTTATACTTTATATTTTAATATAAAATTGAAGCCTTAAAATTTCAGTTTTTATTTCATTTAATCACTTAAGTCTAAAATACATTATTTCTTCGAAAATTGAAAATATTATACCCAGGTGTCATAAAACAAATACACATAATATATCTGAATTTGTTTATCTTCTGTGTCATGTATATTCAGAGATATACATAAAATTCATTTTTTTGTCTCCTTTGTGTACTAGGAATTATTTCCATACTATTTTACCTCAAATCTTTATCAACTGTTTTCCAGTTGCAGGGAGCACTGTATGTATGAACTTCCCAGTAGTATTAGAGACAAGGATATAATTTTGCTTGACTTGTATAATCCTCCCTGGGCTATGCAACTGTATTTCAATAAATATTAACTAATGTAATTCAAAAGGCGATCTTTAAAATGCATCAATAGTGTGTGTGTGCTCACATGTGTGTGTATGGTAGAAAGAACTTGAAAAACAGGTCTGTATTTTGGGGCGCTTCTGAGGCTTACTATACAAATATTGAAGGCTTTTTTTTTTCCAGATGCTCAGATATTTTGCCAAAGTGTGCTAAAACAAAATCACTTAGAGAATATGAGTTAGCCTAGAGATTAATAAAACTTCCAACTTCACAGGCTTCCTCAAATAATGATATGAAAACAGATAATTTTAAGCTATCAAATATTTCAATACTTCACTCTGTTTGTTTCTATGACATACTTATCCCATACGAAAGGTTTGCAAAATGAGTCGTAATGGCCTTCTGGGACAGGAAGAATAAAGTTTCTGTAGAAAATGTTAAATTAATTTTGATGGTGATGCAAAGTTAAGGAAGGGTTGTTAAGAGATGGCTTGCTGCCACAGGGTGGGGTTCTGTTTTGGTATCCTTTTAGAGCCTGCAGGTGTTTGGCCCCAGTTAAAATCAGGGCCAGCTGTGATGTTTCAGTTCTGATATTTCCCTCCCAATAGTTCTCAGAAGTGATGCTTCAGAGTGATGTCTTACACCTGATGGATTCGACTTGTGTGGTACAAATGTGAAGATTCTATTAAATAACACCAGTTTTGTGACACCCTTTGCCCTCTCTTCCCCACCCACATGTCATGGCATCGAGAAGAAAGAAAAACATTAATCAGAGGTTCAGTCATTCCTATATATATGTTTTTTTAATTGAGTAGTTCATTCAGAGATGGTGATACACTAGAATCGCCAAATATACAATCTTAAGCAAAATAGAGAAAGCAGGATAACACATTCTCTTTTGCCTCTCATGATAGACAAAGATGCTTTTAAATGCTCTCAGTGGTGAGATACATACCTATTTTTGCAGGAATTTGAATAGTTTCTATCAAAAGCTGCATTTTCTTTTAAGTTTGTTTGAGTTGGAAAACTTCAAACCACAAGGTATTTCATGCACATGTTCCCAAGGGTATGTTAAATAGGACCATACTGAGGTCATCTAGTAAGTTTTTTAAACTTTTTAAGAATTCCTTTAATGTACTGCACAATCTTGGCCTGATTAAAAGAAGATATTTTAAGAAAGCGCTTGGAAAAATGACAATTAAAATCTATATGCAGATAATCTATATTATACTTCTATAATGCACAGAGGTTTTCACAGATTATTTATCAGTGAGGGAGAAAAACAATAAAACTATCACTAAAAGGGTTTTGGATCAAAATTTCTCAGAGCTATCAGTAAATACAGGCAAAAACCTCCCATAGTATTCTTGATGGACGTAACAGTGGATGCCAGTAGGATCATGTTAACTGTGCAAAGGTCTGCAGCATATAATCAGAGGATAAAAGGTAGACAACTTGCATCCATCCAAGAAAAAAAATCATCTGTTGTTTCGGCTGAGTAAAAAAATAAAGTTTTCTTGGAACATGAAACTATGATGAAATTATTTAGGTGAGAAATAGTCTCTACCATTAAGTAAATTTTAGTTATCTACCAAGTTCAAACCCCAGATGAAATGTAAATGGTCCACTTGATAAGTAGGCCCACAGAAAATTCTCTCCTGCTCTTTGATGCTTCTGATCCTGTTTTTTTTTTGATTAGACATACCCCTTTTCACTTCACCAAAGTCTCATTTCCTGTGCCATATTCCAGGCCTTGTACTTCACCCAAATCAATTTTCAGTTGAACTAGCAGCTGTGCTGGCAGGGCGCACATGGAGAATCGGGCCACAGGCGCCAGCGGTGCAGTCCCACATTGGAACAGAAGTGGCCTCTTCCCTGTACCCAGGGCCAAGAAACTCCACAGCTCATCAGGGGAAAAACAAGGGAGGACACCTTAAACGGAAATCATACTTTTACAGAAAATGAAAAATAAAAGGATTTGCAGTAATCAGAAACAATGAAGGGTTGAGAAGTTCTTGGCACAGAGCTTGCAAATGCATTTTCTTAAAAAGATATTAGTTAGAGCTTTATATGTAAGCTAATGATCCCCATTCCTGAAGCTACACTGGATTTGCCTCTATCCACTAAACAAAGGTAAGTAAAAGAAGGTGTTTTTCAACAAAAATATAACCAAAAAGGGCACCATTATTAACAGAGCTACTACCGTTCAATGAGCATTTACCATCTGGCAATCCCTACTATATGCCTGTAATAAACATTACTGCATTTAACACACAACAATATAGAGAAAAGATCCTATTTCACCACTTTACCACTGAGGAAACTGAAACCTAGAAAGTTTATAAAACTGCCCAACAATTTTGACTCCATGGTCTTAACTATCATGTTATGCTTAGTCCCCTGAGTTTTCCAACCAAAGAATGTCCAGCCAGCCCTACAAATAGAGGTTGCCAGCCCCACTCAGGGATGCACAGTAGCCACTTGATCATTGGGAAAACCAATACCTTGCAGAGTCAACTCACTCATTTGCTGATTCATGCATCAACAAATTTTTATTTGTACCTGCTATTTAAGTCAATTTTGAATTTATTTTTCATGAGGGAAGAGAATTACTAAATTCATGCTAAATCCCTAGCATCTGGTACATAGTAAGTACAATAAAGGTTTCTTGAATGAACTTTCTAAGTAGTCATTTTTTAGATGTCACCTGAAGGTTGTTCTTTTTTTTAATAATTTAAAGGTATTTTTAAAAATAATTTACACTAATTTTTTAAAACACTCTGATTTTTCCACATTCTATATTCCTTTCAAAATTCAAATTTTATGGGATTCTTTCTAAAAGAACCAAACACTTCCAACCATAGGGGAAAGATGGTGCCCTTACCTCTTGTATGGAACAGTCCTCCTTACAATTGCCATAGTCATCTTTGCTCATTTTTAAAATGTAATAGTACTACATTGCTTTGTAGTCTTTCTAAAAATCCATATAAATTTTACATGTACATTTTGCTATTTAAATTCCAATGAAGAATGAAATTATATATAAAAGAGACCAACTCTACGCTTGTAACTAGGCTACAATGGTCAATAACTATCACTGTATGATTAAGAAATTTTTTTTTCTTTTTGTGAGGAAGATTGGCCCTGAGCTAACATCCGTGCCTATCTTCCTCTACTTTATATGGGACGCCGCCACAGCATGGCTTGAAAGGAGTGCGTCGGTGCGCGTCCGGGATCCGAACCCATGAACCTGGGGCCGCCGCAGCAGAGTGAGCGCACTTAACCGCTTGTGGCACCGGGCCGGGCCCTGATTAAGAATTTTTGATGTTAGAATTGTAACAATTTAGAATCTACATTTTGGAGGGTAAGAAGGCAGTTTTCAGACTTTTGGGTTAGTAGGAAAAGTTGGTATCCTGGCTTAGGTAATATCAATTTTTTCCATTTGGAAAATGGGCTAAGTACTTAAAATATGCCATAGACCAATAACAGAAATTTCTTGCAGGTCCAAAAGAGTTGAGATACAAAGATTAAAGTAATTAAACTGAACTACAAGGGAAATTTGGGAATGAAATTCCTAATTATCCTATGTTCAATCTGAACTAGCCCATAAAGGGAACAATTTTAAGAGTGTTAGGACCTTGGATCCTTGTTCATCAAAGCCTGAAAAACAGGTAACATTAGAATACATCTAATGATTTTTAAATAATATTCTTTCCTTTGGTGCCTTTACCTCTGATGAAACACAGGTGGGGCAACAGAAATGGCGATGGAAAAACTCTCAGGAATTATCTCTAGAGAAATGTGTCCTCAAATTGAGTTAAACGTGAAGTCCTACACACCTCAGTACCACTTTGAAGCAGGGAAGTAATGGTAAAACCCACTCATTCCCCCACAGCAGCTTAAAGGCAAAGTTTGGCCTCATTCAAAGTTATTAAGTGAGAAGACTAGCCCTTTAGTCTACCACATTCAGAGTGTGTATACACTGCTCCCCATGGCAAGGAATCACCAGGCATTAATCCACTGATGATGGGGGGACCCTTTCACATAAACTCAGTATGTATCAAGTGGGCCCCCTCATCAAATACTTATTGACCATTGTTTTATTATGAACAAAACTTTGCCATACTCACAATCTCGGCAGAAAAATAGCACAAAGTAGAATTCTTAAATTCATTCACTTTTTTTTTCCTCCAGTAAATATCATAACCATTGAATTAAATGCATTTCAATTCTCTTTTAAAAAAATATTCACGTAAGACAAAGGTATCAAAGTTAAAGAGTTAGGTCAATTTTCAACAAAGTTTTCCTCCCTTAAAAATGTGTATTCCATTTTCAATAATTCATTTCAAAGAAAAAATCTGCTACCATATAAATAAAAAGAATTTTAAAAACCCTATAATTCTGAAATACTGGAAACTGACAAGATATGTGAATAATCATAGTGAAAGCTTCACAGAAAAATGGAGTTCCTGTACTTTGGGGGATTAATATGTAAATCTGAAAAATGGTAAATTGCTTGCAGTGATAGTGATTAAAGTAATAAAAATCACAACTTATTATATTGACATCATCTAAAAATAATCATTTGAACAACATTACAGAAGAAATGTTTTTTCAGGTGATCCTTATCCTGTGCCCCGAGAAGGAGCCAGTAAGCAATGTACAGCACAAATCTCTATTCAAGTACAAGTTATTCTTCATGAATAATGCAAATTAATCAAAGTATATAGAAATCTCTCATTTGCAGAATTAACTATGACCTGCTTTATACATTTTAAGATAGCCATATGATGAGAGGTGGACTACCACTGTGAAAGTTCTCAAATTTCTTTCTACAGAGAATGATCTCTGAGTGCCTGACCTCGCCCTCTAAATTGTCTATATTTCTATTTTTCAGGAAAAACAAATGTTCTGACCTTGGAAACTTTAAGAAGAAGCTGCTGAAGAAATATGTTAGATCTGATAGACATGAAAGTATGATTGTAGACAGCCAGTTCTAAATTCTAATTCTTTTTATTTCAGACCCACAGTTTAACGCAACAGTAAAAAAAACATTATGTGACTTAAGCTCAAGACCAACAGCTAAAGTACATTTATATGAATCAATCTGGATAGAAAAGGGAGGCAAATTCTTGTGTTTTTAACCACAATGTATTAAAAACTCCAAAAAACAAACCTGGGGTTCTGCAAATACATTCTTCATGTTGTTGATTGGGCCATACGGGACCCCACTGCCTTCAAAGAGGTATAACCACTTACTGGTCATTTCTTCTTCAAACCTAGAAACAGACCAAAAAAGCATGCATTTTTATTTATTTTTGTGTGTGTGTGTGAGGAGATCAGCCCTGTGCTAACATCTGCCAATCCTCCTCTTTTTTTGCTGAGGAAGACTGGCCCTGGGCTAACATCCCTGCCCATCTTCCTCCACTTTATACGGGACGCCGCCATAGCATGGCTTGCCAAGCAGTGCGTTGGTGCGCGCCCGGGATCCGCACTGGTGAACCCCAGGCCGCTGCAGCGGAGCGCACGCACTTAACCGCTTGCGCCACTGGGTCGGCCCCAAGCATGCATTTTTAGACTCTAAAGAATGTAACACAACTTTTTTTCTCATGTGGCCCTCTTTCAAAGCAACCAATAATAACAAAAATATGTTTTTTAGACTTTCTTTGCTCCTAGTTTTGAGAGACTGTTGCCTATATGAAAGGACTTGAATTGCTCTGTAGTGCTAAGAATATCCACCCAGCTCCCATTGTTTGAAAATCTACCATTAGAGACATAATTCCTCCCATTTCTGTACCTATGTACTTTTTGACAGAGAGTCCCTTGGAGAAGAGAGATTATGTGGAAAATGGTATTAATTGAGTTACAAATGTGGTATTGAGCACTTTATGAATATAATAATAATATCATTCCAATTTTGAGCATGATGTCATTGTGCAAAGTGTTTTTTAAGTCTCAGGCATAGTATATCAGGTTAAGGTAGACACTGATGTACTAAATTATTCCTCAAAACAAAAAATAAATCAACGTAGTTGTTTTAAAAGAAAACTGTACATTTTACCTCCATTACATTAAAGTACATCAGAATTAAAAGCTACAAACCATTGGCCTTTTAAAAACAGCCTTAGGTACTTATTTATTTGTATTGTGGTTTACTAATCAGAAAAAATCTAGACATGTAAAGACTGATATCTCAGTTTAGTCAACAACACTCAAATTCATCCAAGTCCTTTACTCCTGTTTTCTTTTTAGTATAATTTAAAATTGGACTTCGCAGACATAAAAGCTTATTTGACTTACTTTATTTTCTCTATTAGGTCTTGAGGAAAGGGGATCTAATTCACTAATGAGATTTACTGTTTTATATTTCTTCTCTGTTAAGACAGTGAACACAGAAACAAAATCTGGGATTCTTAAAGACAACTTAACAATCATAGTTTGTAATATATGAAGAATTTTAGAATTGCTAATTGTTAAGTAGCAAACTATTTTTAGATAAGTCATAAACTAGGTGAAAAGAGATTTTTAAAATTCATTAACTAAAGTAGATTATTGGCAGCAAGTAAAATGCTTCACTAATATGGAAAGACTATTGGAAATATAGTAGAAATACTTAGTATTCATGGAATTCTATTCAACTCTCTTATACATAGCTAGAATTAATCTCATATCTGCAGATTCCATGGGAAATTATACTAGAGAAATTCATTTCTTTTACCATTAAAAAAAGTGTAAAACAGTGTCAATATTTTGAGGACAGTTCTCCAACTGTCATCTAATAGATAAAAAGAAAAAAACAGAGGAAATTTGAATTAATGTATTCTCTAACAGACTACTATATAAACAATAATGTTCAATCATATAAATTTTTACATAAAAATATGGTAAAAGTTTTTAATTAAGGTAGTATTACATTTCACTAGGAATATAATTAATCCTACTCACATCCACTTATTCTACAACCACCTAGAGAGTGCCTATTATATACCAGGCATTCATTATTGTCTTTAAATACAATGCCTTCCCTTTTCTCTCCATTATGATGAATAAATATTTTTCATTATACATTTTAATTACAGCTCAGTAATGTTAACTATCTCTACTTATACACGATAAAATACCTCATTTCTAAATATCGGAAAATATTCTTTCATGGAAACACCACGATGCAAAGTTAAATGTCTTGCATTAATCGAGTCTTCACATCCATGTTTTCTTTCCAATGACTGTTAAAGTCATCTCTTGGCCAAGATTTCCTAAGGTATATAGATAGACAGATAGACAGATAGATAGATAGATGATAGATACATAGATAGATACATAGATAGATAGATATTCCCAGAATGATATGTGCTGAAAGAATAAAAGAGATACTTTGAACCTGGAGCCTTTTCAATCCGGGTGTCAATTATTTAAGTTTTCATAAACAGAGTGTTATAATAGTCTGATAGATTTTCAAGACAAGTGAATTTATCACCACTGGATTCACCCAAGTGTCCTGAAAGATCTGCACAGAAAATGCATGTCAATATCCAAACAAACCTATAGCTGCAGGCTCGCCAAAAGAAAACTCAGGGGAATAGTTGAAGTTTTAGTATTTATATAAGCTTTTCACCACTGGGCAAAAGAGAGGGATTTATTTCATGTTATGGACAACAACGGATGCACTTTGGAAACGAGAGTGGGGAGAGGCAGCGTCTGGAGCTGCAGCAGTGACCACTGTTTGTGTATCTGCGTGGGTGTGGGCGTGGAAGTGTTCATAAATGCCTTAAACTCAGTCAGTCAGAGACAGAACATCACTGCATTCCGCTGCTCCCAGAGGACACATCCATCATTTTCTTCTGAAAATCTATCTCTTGATCTAAATCTGATGTGGAATCTTTTCCTTTACCTATGCAAAAAGCTGTAAGCACATGTTTTTATTAACCACAAAAATTCTGCTAAAAAAAAATAGAAGGAGCTGATCTAAATCACTCAGGGCAACACAATCCTGAAGATAAGACAAGAAGGATGTCCCTAGAGCCGGCTTAGTCAGCTTCGAAGCTACAGCCTCCTCTGGAAAGTTACTCGGAGACTCACAAAACAATTCAGACTTAAATGTGAACTTACTAAATCAACCCATATATTTAAGTCTAGATTTTTGTTGAATTCACTTGATGCTGGAATGGGTATTGTTAATCAGATAGCATCATTTAGGTAGATGAAACACTGCTGCATAAAGATGGACTTGAGTTTAAATTCCTTAACATCAAAATTTAACTTAAAAAACAAGCAAAAACCTCTCCTCTTTACAGAATGGATTAAAGTTGCAGCCTAATCCAACACCAGAGAGAAACTAATAAGAGATCCAGGCCATGACTGCAGGAGTTGGAAATAATTGTAACATTGATGATAATTATATGCTGGTCATTAAATTGTCTGGTGTATATTTTGTAGATTTTATCCTCACAAGCACATTATAAGGTAAGTATTATCCTCATATGACCAATAGGAAACTCAGGTTTGGAGAAATTAACTTGCTCAAATTCACATAGCTTGTTTTCCCCCAACTTTTTTGAGGTATGATTGACAAAAATCATATATATTTTGTGTGTACAACATAATTTTTAAAGGAGTGCAATGTGATGATTTAATACATGTATACATTGTAACATGATTACCATAATAAAGTTAATTAACACATTCATCACCTCATAGTTACCATTTTTTGTGTGTGTGGTGAGAACACAAGATTTACTCTCAGCAAATTTTAAGTATACAACATGGTATTACCTATCTATAATCAGCAGGCTGTATATTAGATTCTCAGAACCTATTAATCTTAAAACTGAAAGTTTGTATCCTTTGAACAATATCTCCTCATTTCCCCCACACCCTAACCCCTGGGAACCACCGTTCTATACTCTGGTTCTATAAGTCTGACTTTTTTTAGATTCCACACATAAGTGAGATCATGCAGTATTTGTATTTCTGTCTCTGGCTTATTTCACTCAGCACTAAGATGCATCTTCACTTCTATCCTATATACCTCAAGATATATATCCTTATGTTAATACTCATTCATTCATTCCTGATGCTTTTAGCAAGAGTTTGTTTTGTACCAGCCATGGGGATTACAACAATAAAAAAGACAATCCCTGTATTCAGAGACCATACTGTCTAATGGAGAACATAGCTATGGAAATTGATGAATTATAGTGCAGAAGCTGAGACAAAAATATGAATGGACAGCTTACAGTTGAAGCACCAAAGAGGGAGACTTGAACTGGACCTGGTGAGTCAGGAAACCGTTCAAAATCAAGGTGACATTTGAGCCAGGTGTTGAAGGATGTTAGAATTTTCCATGTGAAAGATGGGAAGAAAGATCTTCCAGGCAGAGAGAGCAATGTGTACAAAGACCCAACCTGGAAAGAATCTGAAATCTTCTGTCCCCTGAGTGGCAAAAGATGAAATGAGAAAGGGAGGTTAAAACCAGAGTGCAAGGCATCTTGTCTGCTAAGCCAAGGATATTCAATTTCTGCTGGCAATGAGGAACCCAGAGAGGTCTTTCAGCAGGGGACTGACATAATCAGCATTCATAGAAAGAATGTAAGGATATATATGCAACTAAAAACAAAGAAACTTGACAAGAGGCAACATACTCTTTTCCTCTGATGCATCTTAAATCTGCCTCTCTATCAATATCTCCCATATTATTGTCAATGATAAAGAAGTTTCTATTTGAAAAAAAAAGTTTTCTTGACATTCTTACCCCTTTTTGTTACTATCCTATTCATCTGTTTCCAATCTATCATTACTGCTTGAGCCTCTGAAATCTGACTTGGTCACCAATCTCTTTCCTTACTCAATCTCCAAGGGTCTCCAGTGACCACCTGTCAAATCCAATATTCTTTTCATAATCCTCATCCTACCCGCTCTCTGTGCAGTGTTTGGCGCTGTTGACTATCCTATCTTTAGGTCCTATGATTCTATACCTTCTTGGATTTTTAATACCTCTTTGGTCATTTCTGTTTCTTTTATTAATTCTTTTATCTTTTTCTTCTAGTCCCAATATTCTTTGTTCTCTTTTACTGATCTGAGTAATCCTATCATCTCTCTGCAGATGGCACCCGAATCCAGATTTCTAGCCTTGACTTTCCCCAAGTTCCCTTTTCCTAGTTAGCATGGAATATTTCCACTCAGATGCACTATCATCCCCATAAACACAACATGCTCATGGATGACTAAGATTTCCATTTCCCCCATAAACCTCATATTCCTCCCTTGCCTGAACTTACACCCTTGGCTAAATCTGGAACTCTTTCTTTTCATCACTTCTTATAACTTATACCTAATTGTCCCATAGTCCTTAACTTTTCAAAAGTTAAGTTTTATTCCTCTCTTCCCACTGTTACTATCACAGTTCAGGCCATTGATTCTTCACACTTGGACTATGACAATAGTTGATTAAAAACTTATTGCCTCCAATCTTCCTCTTCTCAATAAATCTTGAATTTTAGATATGTCTCAAATCTGTCCAACTATCTCCTTCCCTAGGATTACTATCTTCTCTCACACTAGAGAAACATACTCTTTCTTGACTGTTATCTCCCCATAACTTAGAACATAGTTGGCACTCAATATTTGCTGAATGAATGAATATATGATTATCTGGGAAGAATAAGAGGGTTTCAATCACATTAGTTTGAATTAGTGGGGTGAATTATTTTCTTCTAAAGCCTTGCTGAGACCAGGTTTATTTAGACACTGATATTGGGAGAAGGAATACAATTTGAGGCTCTTAGGTTTAAATGTAATATCACAGCATCTCTTCTTCCTTCTTCTTCTACACTGATCTCTAAATTCTGCATAAAAGTATGTCTTATGGAAAATAAATTTCACGTTCTCAACAACTAACTTACAAACAAATGCTTAAAACATAATGTTTCAATTTAGGGACTGCTTATGTTATCCAGAGAACCATAAGATCTCAGGAATTCAAGGGACCTTAAAAATCGTCTATTGTTTTCTATGATCCTACAAAATCATCATATTATGTATATTAAAAATATTTTTTGTAATAGGGAACACGCTGGCAGTCTGGTTACTGGAAGTATTCAAACACAGGAAGTGTGCTATGACAGAAAATGCAAGAGATATGGATAGATTTGGATTTGAGTCACAGCCCAGGCACCTCTTACCTATATGACCTTAACAAAAATATCAGTTAATAACATTCACAATTTTTCAAATCAAAGCAACCATTTATTAAACATTTACCAAGTACAAGGCTCTGTGCTAATATGTTACATGCATTATTTTATTTAATTCTCACAATAATTCTGTGAGATAGGTACCATAATTATGCTCATTTTAAAGATAAGCAAACTAAGGTTTAGAGAGTTTAAATAACCTTTTTAAGTCATATCAACATTAAGTAGCCAAGCTGGAAGTCTATCCTGGGTCCAAAGCCCATGTGTTCACCACCACTTTCCACTGTTTGACTCTGGGCAGCAAAGTCCAGGAGAGCAGACCAGACAAAACTCTGTGAGTGATGTGCTGCTGAAGACCAGTCCCACAGGGGGCTTAAAAAGGAGTACTTCAAGTCCAGTATCTTGGTGCTACTGTTAACTGAGAGCCTTTTATATAGTAGGCACCACAAGAGATATTTTGCATATATTATTTCCAGTCCTCATAATCCTATAAAGTGAGTTTTATGACTCTCATGATTAAGGAAACTAAGTCATAGAGAAGTACGATAGGGAAGTGTATGGATCAGAAGGCTCAAATCTATCAGCTGAGGGGGTCTTGAACTGGTCTTTCTCTATGCTCATTCAATAGGGTAGACCTGAGAGAAGTCAGCATCAACCCAATCAAATCTAGTACATGGTGCCACCCTTAGGCCATTGGCAATTGAGCTACTGTTTGCCCCCAGGAGTTGGTGGGGAGAGGGAGGTTAACTCTGTACTGAGTGCGTTACCTGGGCTCCATCTATTCCTGACTTCTTTCCCACTGACCATTGATCAACCCTATGGTCCCATAATGTCTCATATTGGCCACCATTTTCCAATCTGATCCTTTCAAGAATTCTATGAGAAAGGACAAAGTATCCTTATTTTGAAGATGAAAAAATTGAAGCATAATTGGCAGTCACACTCAAATCTCTGCATTCAGAACTCATCTCACTATATACTGCTGCCATTTATAAAAGAAAATCAACAAATAAATCAATAAGTAAAATTTATTGAAAAGATAAGACTGACGTTTAATCCTAATCTCACCCAGCTTTGTGACCATGGATAAGCTGTTTAACTTCTCTGAGCTCCAATTTTCTCATTATTATAAGTAATAATTAGTTAAATTGCTTAGTGTAGCAGCTAGCACATAGTAAGTATCCAATAAATGGTATTTACTTAGTAGTAGTGTCACTTATAATAAAAATAAATACAATAATAAAATAAGTCTATAATTGCAAATCCAAAGAGGGAATTTTAACAATTTATATAGCAGGTCTTGTTTATTGTTGATCATCTCTCAGATATTTTATGGTTATAAAAGTGTAAGCATATATATATCAAATCACTATGTTGTACACCTAAAACTAATACAATGTTATATGTCAATTATACCTCAACAAAAAAAATATATTAAAAAATTTTTAAAGATAGAAAGTCTAAGTTTCTGGGACTCCTAAAATGTATTCATATGTCACTTCATTATTGTTTGTTTCTGTTTCTAGAAAATATCAGTGTTTGTACTAGAGCTTCTAGGGGATCGGTCTTCATTACACTTGAAAATCCCTTGGTATGGAGTGACTATGCAGAGATTTCAAGCTAGGCAGGGAATAATAAAGCAGGCTAACAACCAGCATAGCTGAGGCAATTTAAAGAGGTACCATAAATATAGCTTGTGGAGAGGCCCATCTTATCTTTTTGTCTCATCCTAATGGTTAAGACTAAGTCCAAAGTCTTAGTTCCTGCCAAGAATGAAAGAGAATGCCTGCTGGGGGTCATGCTGTGTCCATATCTGGATGGGGCTCATCTCCCTAAGAGGCCCCCAGGTGCCCCTAGACAAAATCTGGTGACTTAAAAGTCAATGGCAGGGCCGGCTCTGTGGCTTAGCGGTTAAGTGCGCGCGCTCTGATGCTGGCGGCCCGGGTTCGGATCCCGGGAGCGCCCCGAGGCACCGCTTCTCCGTCCAACGCGAGGCCGAGTCCCACGTACAGCAACTAGAAGGATGTGAACCTATGACATACAACTATCTACTGGGGCTTTGGGGGGGAAAAAACTGAATAAATAAAATCTTTAAAAAAAAAAAAAAAAAGTCAATGGCAGCAACTTGGAGCAAATAAAAGGTTTCCTTTACCCTTATCTCCTGCTACACTTTGTGAGATGCTCAAAGACACTTTCTTCCATAATTTTCAGAGGTCCTTGAACAGAGAATAGGACAAAGCTTGTGGCAAAAGTGAAATCATGTCCCTCTCAGTTTCATGAATTTTTCCCCACTTTTGGGTCAGAACAGAAAAGTATTTACGGATGAACTATATATGGAGACTCTGTGATAAGACTCGAAATCTCTGATCCTCTCAACCATTTTTCCGATATAAAACTTCAGAACTCCAAAAATGTAGGTTATTTTCGGGGTCTAGATAGTTGTCTTTTCAGAGAAGTTTTATATGAAAATCCAGATGTAACATACTAACATATTAGAATATGACTTCATGTTACAAAAGCATTCTTCAATTCACACAATGACATGCTCATATAATTGAAAATATGAATCACTTTGCAAAAAAATTTCATATATTTATGCATAAGTAAAGATGTATACCTGTCTTGTAGCTATACTGTAATCTCTATGGTAGAGTTGCTGATATGCCAACTACAGTGTCCTGAAAATAAGTATCGATATTTGTATACCCAAAACCCATAATCTTTTTACATTTGCACACATTAGTTCTATCCCCTTACACAAAGAAATATAACTACAGTCGTGGATTTCTCTTTTAGACCATGAGGGTGTCTCTATAGGATAGTGGAGAGAAAGATCTCTTAACACACAACCTTCCTGATATACAGAAGACTAGCTCCAGAATGCTGTGCCTTTCAACTGCAAATAATTTTGTGAAAAACCTAGAAAGCAAATATCTTGCAGAGACTTAACAAAAACAATGGAGAATTGCAAAATACATTACACCGTAAGCCAGTAAGAACTGAATATAACGTTGGAAAGACATGCTGTCCACATAATATAAAAGTTTTTGGAAGAGTTTATCTCATTATCATAGCAATGCTTCACAAAGATTTTCAAAAGAAAATTCAGGAATATTATCCACTAGAGTTAGTTTTTAAATTATTAAATTTATTTTTTATTTTACTCTTGTGAAATATTTCAAACATGCCAAAAACTGTAGGTATAAAAAACTATACAAAATAAAATAATATAAATACTTATGTCCCCTCACCCACCCACATTGTTAAAATGTTAGCACCATAGCTTATTTCCATCATATCTTTAAGGATCAAAATGTTACAAACACAGGTGAAGCCTCTTTTGTACCTCTCCTCGATCTTATTCCCTTTTTCCTTCTCCTCAGAAGTAACCACCATCCTAAAGTTCGCATGCATCTCTCTGTTCATGTTACTGTATTTCTATCACATAGGTGTGTGTCTTTGGATTAATCTATAAGCAATATAAAGTATCATATTGTGTGTTTTTAAACTTTATGCTGCAACTTGCTTTTCTTATTGGACATTTTATTTTCAAGATATATCCATATTCATATATACAGATTTGGCTCATTCATTTTATCCACTGGACACATTCCTGTGTAAATATTCCACAATTTATCTTTTCTCCTACTACTAATGGTCTGCTGTTTCCAGTTTCTTACTACTACACACAATGCTTCAATGGAACCTTATGCATTTCTCTGTTTATTCAAATAAGATTGACTCCCTAAGGTATATATTGATAAGTAGAATTGCTGAGTCATAAAGCAGGCACATCATTAGCTGTATTAGATTTTGCCAAATTGTTCTCCAAAGTGCTTGATGACAATTTCTGCTTCTACTATGCTCCATATTCTCACCAACTTTTCTTATTGTCAGACTCAAGTTTTGCCAATCTGATAGAGTTGGAATGGTATCTCATGGTTACTTTAAGTTGCATTTCTCACAACTGGAGAAATTAAACATCTTTTCATAAGCCTAAAGGCTATTAGACTTTTTTTTTCCTTTTCTTTCTTTCTTCTTCATATCTTTTGTCCATTTCTCAGTTGAACTGCTTTTTTTTTTTTTAATTTTTATTTTTTTACCACAAAGCCCCAGTAGATAGTTGTATGTCACAGTTGCACAGCCTTCTAGTTGCTGTATGTGGGACGCAGCCTCAGCATGGCCGGAGAAGTGGCGAGTCGGTGCGCGCCCGGGGTTCGAACCCGAGCCACCAGTGGCGGAGCACGCGCACTTAACCGCTAAGCCACAGGGCCGGCCCCTGAACTGCTTTTCTTTTCTTACTGATTTATAAGAATATTTGCATAGTCTAGATACAAATCCTTTATCAGTTATATGCATTTCAAATTTCTTCTTCTAGACTATAGCTTGTCTTTTAGCTTTATTTACTTTTCATACAGAAGTTATTAATCTAAATGTAGACAATTATGATTCTTGTCCTTTAAGGTTTTTGTTTTCATACTGGTTTAAAAAGTAGTATCTAGCTCATAAGCTTGTCATGAGGAATTAAATGAATTAATACTTTAAAGGTGTTTAGAACAGTGCATGGTACACGTAAGTGCTACCTAAATGCTAAATAAATAAAACTACACTAACATTTCTGGGGAGGCAAACTGTTGGCAGGGAGGGGGAAGAAACTAGAATAGAAGTTTTGGAAACAAAAATTTGGTACAGGGCTACATTCCATAAATGCAGTGCCTATAGGAAATGTCTCTTAGGACAAATCTGAGTCAACCCAAACCAAATCAATGGGATTTCATCAGATCCAGGCTAGAGTCTACAATGCATTAACTATAAACAGGCCTGTGACACTTCTATAACCCACAGAGAAACAGCTGGAATTTGTTGGTCGGCATTTCTACCGTAAACAGAATCACAGATTTAATATTTCCTGTAATTTCCTCAGACCTATTTCCTCTTAGGAATTTATTTCTACATATTACTGATAAATTATGGTTAAAGTTATCCTCTTTTCTCCCCTAGCATTCACTAGCTCTCTAGCTTGTCTGCATGTTAATTCACAGGCCACACAAAAGACAAAGTCCATCCAGAGAATCCAGTCACTCACTGCCTTCTAGGTCAGGGTCACCCAGGACTTTCCATACAACTTGCTCTTAAACACATTGAGACACTTACCAGGCTGAGCAGCCACTATGTCTTAAGACTCACACTAATTATTACCACATTAATAATTCTGGTCCATACATAATGATCATTCACAGTTCAGAAACATATTCTATTTTGTACAGATTTTAAATGAAGTGTGGGTTTGACCTGACCAGCACCGCTGTGACTGTCCATATAGTCCAAGCAGCATCATTGCAAACATGCTATGGGAAAGTTGCCCACATTGCCAAGGTCCAGTAATACCTCACACCACGGCTCCTCATACTAAAAAATAAGGCTCTTGAATCAAGATCTCTTTGTGAAGAACTACGAGTAAAGCAATATCTAATTGTTGTAGAAAAATATATTTAAATATTAACAGGCACACACAAAAAAATAAAATCAACTATGACCTTACCACACAGAAATAATTTTGGTTTATACATATCCTTTAGCATTTTTGTATGCATATATATTTTCAAACATTTAAATGTGATCACAATGGGTTTTATTTCCCTTTTTAGTGTGTTAAAATGCACATTTAAAATTTATCATCTTAACTATTTTTAAGTGTACAGTTGAGTGGTATTAAACACATTCACATTGTGGTGCAGCCATCACCACCATCCATTCCCATAAGTCTTTTCATCTTATAAAACTAAAACTCTATATTTATCAAACAATAACTCCCCATTCTTCCCCTCCCCTGGCCCCTGGCAACCACCATTACATTTTATGTCTCTATGGTTTTTTTGTGTGTTAGCCCTGAGCTAACATCTGTTGCCAATTCTCCTCTTTTTTGCTGAGGAAGATTGACCCTGGGCTAACACCCATGCCCATCTTCCTCTACTTTATATGGGACGCTGCCACAGCATGGCTTGACAAGCAGTGCGTCAGTCCACGCCCAGGATCCAAACCTGCGAACCCCAGGCCACCAAAGCAGAGTGTGCGAACTTAACTGCTATGCCACTGGGCTGGCGCCTTGACTACTCTAAGCACCTCTTATAAGTGGAATCATATAGTATTTGTCTTTTTGTGACTGACTTAATTTATTTAGCATAACATCTTCAAGGTTCATCCATATTGTAGCATATTGCAGAATTTCCTTTCTTTTTAAGGCTGACTAAAAATTACAAAATATTGCTGAAAGAAATTAAAGAAGACATAAATAAATGAAAACATGTCCCATGTTCACAGATTGGAAGACTTAATATTGTTAAAATGTCAATATTACTCAAAGCCATCTACAGATTCAGTGTAATTCCTATTGAAATCCCAATGCTGTTTTTTGCAGAAATGGAAAAACCCATTCTAAAACGCATATGAAATCTCAAGGGACCCCAAATAGCCAAAACAATTCTGAAAAAGAAGAACAAAACTGAGGGCTCACACTTACTGATTTCAAAACTTACTACAAAGCTACAGTAATCAAAACAGTGTAGTATTGGCATAAAGACAGACATATAGACTAATGGAATAATAGAGAGCCCAGAAATAAACCCTCACATTTACAGTCAGATGATTTTTGACAAGGGTGCCAAGACCATTCAATGAGGGAAAAGACAGTTTTTTCAACAAAAGGTGCTGGGGAAACTATATATCCACATGCAAAAGAATAAAGTTGGACTCTTACCTAACACCATATACAAAAATTAACTCAAATGGACCAAGGACCTAAACGTAAGACCTAAAACAATAAAACTCTTAGAAGAAAACATAGGACAATAGCTTCACAACATTGGTTTGGCAATGATTTCTGGGATATGACACCAAATGCACAGATAACAAAAGAAAAAATAGACAAATTGGACTTCACGAAGATTTTAAAAATCTGTACATCAAAAGACACTATTCATAGAGTGAAAAGGTAACGCACAGAATGGGAGAAAATATTTGCAATTTATATATCTGATAAGGGATTAATATCCAGAATATACAGAGAACTCCAAAAACTCAACAACAACAAAAAACTTGATTCAAAATGGGCAAAGGACTTGAATAGACATTGCTCCAAAACACATGAAAAGATGCTTAACATCACTAATCATTAGGGAAATACAAATCAAAACTACAATGGGATACCACCTCACACCCATTAGGATGGCTACTATCAAAAAAACAGAAAACAAGTGTTGGTGAGGATGTGGAGAAATTGGAACTTTTTTGCATTGTTGGTGGGAATGTAAAATGGTACAGCCACCTGGAAAACAGTACAAAGGCTCCTCAAAAAATTAAAAATAGAATTACCATATGACCCCACAATTCCAATTCTGAACATATACCCAAAAGAATTGAAAGCAGAGTCTCAAAGAGATAATTTGTACACCCATGTTCATGACAGCGTTATTCACAATAGCTAAAACCTGGAAGCAACCCAAGTGTCCACCGATTGATGAATGGATCACAATGTTTGTAACCACCTAAAATTTGGCAAGCATACATCTATGTCAAGAAATAGTTACCTATTATGGCATTTGGATATTTATGTTCTATTTTCCCAAGGTATGTGAATATTGCTTCAATAAACATTCTTGCAGCTAGATTTCTATACATGATCTTATTTTCTTAGGATCTGTTCTTAGAAATGGAAATCCTTTAAATGTGCATAATTTTAAAATATTTTTATATTTGTTCATTGAATAAGTATTTGTCAAGTTCCTACTAAGTGCTAGGCACTGTCTAGAGTTACAGCAGTGGACAAAACAGATGAACATCCTCATCTCCATAGAGCTTGCCTAGAGGGGGGGATAAATAAGTAAAATCCATATTATTTGTGGAAGTGCTATGAAGAAAAATAAAGCAGAAAATAAACCCCTTCCATGAGGAGTCGCACCTTTTAATAGGATGACCTAAAAGGTCTCAGTGAGAAGAATAAATGTTGTCAAATGCATTGAATAAGCAGTTTCGCTCACAGAAACTAGGTATGACCATTTTTAACATTTGATTTGATTTTTCTCTATTTGGTAGGCAAAAGAAAAAGGCATCTCATTAATTACTAATGCTTTTGGTTATGTGTATATCTTGTTCTGTAAAATGCCTGATTATATTCTTTGGACAATTTTCTATTAGGCTTTCCTTTTTCTCATTAATGTGTAAAGGTTCTTTTTATATTAATTTGTAATTTATATTGTCTGTTTTTATGTGGAGATTTGGGAAGATCGAAAAACTATGCTACCACTGCCACTACCACCTTCCAAGAAGTTCAAGAGTATTATTTTCAAGAAATTTGGAGACGCTGCCTTAGAAGACTTGCTAGTCAAGTGTCATTTTGAACTCAAAAGACACTCATTTATAATTCAGTTTTCATTCTTTTTCCTGGCCAAGCTAAACTTTTTATCTCCTGACCAACAGACATCTTTTCATTATTTGCTTCCAGTCTTGCACTGGGTTAAAAGGTATCACTCTAGTGAGTTATGAGGTCCATGTCTTCTAGTCACTTAAAATACACATTTAGCCCACATTTAGCATCATATCGAACATAATCTAAATCCAAATATATAGTAATGAAAAGCAACACACCATGAAATGCAAGCCTGTGACTCCTCCTTAAGTTTCCTGCTTCAAAACCCTCTTTTTAATATTTCTCTACTAAATTTAATTTAAACTCACTAAATAAAGGAAATTTTCAAATGAGGTATAAAAATCTACGGCTTCACAAATTTACCCATTTTCTCATCTGGTGTCTTCCATGAATAAATAGTCTTAAGAAAGGGAACCATATTTTGTTAATGTACACAATGCACTAACATGAAAATGGCATAAAGAAAAAAAATTATAGGCTATAAAATGTTATTTTTTTATTTCAAAGAATCCCAGAGATGGAATGAATTTTACTGGCAACTTCCTCCAACCCTTGAAAGCCAGAAGAGTGGTCATCCAACCTGTGTTTGCAGGTATACAGTAAAGGACGTGCTCTGCCAGGGAAGACAGCACTTCAGAAGCAACTCACCTCATATTTGGAAATCTGTAAATAAGAATTCCAGTTTCCCAATCTTTCTGCTCTTTCTCCATCCTCCCCAGCCCTACCCACACTAGTCTCCTTTCCCTCATGGAGATTCCAAGATTCCTTCCAGGTGAGAACCAATGCCGCAAACATTAGAACACAACCCAACCATTCACATTCACCCTCGAATATGCCTCTGGAAACTTCCTCCCATTGATCCCTGTTGAGTCCTGAGGAGTCTCCTTTAATATCTTAAAACAACACTCATGCCCTTCCACCAAGTCCTCTCTTCTGTAAGCTAAAAACCATACATCCTTTAGCTATTCCTCAATATGGCACATATAAAGAATTTAAACAATTCATAGCCTACTCATCAGTGAAGAAAAATATTTTATTCAAAGGGAAAAGATAAAAATAAATCATCACAGAGAAATGTACTCAGCCCCACATATAATTTAAGAAATGTAAGTTAGATGATTTGAGGTATCATTATATACTACAACAAGAGAAAAAGTAGGGCCGGCCCCATGGCTTAGCGGTTAAGTGCGCGCGCTCCGCTGCTGGCGGCCCGGGTTCGGATCCTGGGCGCGCACCGACGCACCGCTTGTCCGGTCATGCTGGGGCCGCGTCCCACATGCAGCGGCTAGAAGGATGTGCAGCTATGACATGCAACTATCTGCTGGGGCTTTGGGGGGGGGGGGGAGAGAAAAAATGAACGGTTACACATTATTGAGGTGCTACAAATTGTCTCAAATATTCTTGAAAACAGGGCCGGCCCCGTGGCTTGGCGGTTGGGTGCGCGTGCTCCGCCGCTGGCAGCCTGGGTTCGAATCCCAGGCGCGCACCGACTCGCCGCTTCTCCGGCCATGCTGAGGCCGCGTCCCACATACAGTGACTAGAAGGATGTGCAGCTATGACATACAACTATCTACTGGGGCTTTGGGGAAAAATAAATAAATAAAATTATTAAAAAAAATATATATATTCTTGAAAACAATCTGTTAAAAAGTAATAAGAACTATAAATCCGTTCATTCAGTTTAAATGATCCCATTTGCACAGTGATAGTCAAATCAAAAGCTTCTAATAGCAGTAAAAAAGTAAAAATACCCTAAATGCCTAGAAAACCGTAAAATGCCTTTGTATGCTATAGAATATTTATATAAGTTAGTACACAAGCAATTTAAAGTAAACATATAGCCAATATACACTAAATACTTTGTACAATATACACAAAAATACTTTAGCAAATGCAAAAACAGAACTCACAATTGTATGTGCATATAATTATATCTAATTACATATATACATTAACAAAACTCCAAAAACAATTTGGCAAGATATAAATAGAACTAAATGTTCATTATATTATTTTTTTCTGCAAAATTTTTCAAGTCCTTAAAAAAAAAAACCAAGATTATTAAAGTAGTCTCACAGCTTCATAGAGAATATGGGGATCCCCCTTAACTGTAAGTACCATAGGGCAGAAAACGAGTCTGCTTATTCCCTGCTGTAGCCTTACATTTGATAGCTGACATTTCTATGGCATATACTATGTGCCAGACACTGTCTTAAGCACTTTACATAGATTACATATTTAATACTCATAACAGCTCTATAACATAAATACTATTATTGTCTCCATTTGATAGATGAGGAGCCTGAAGCACAGAGAAGTCACACAGTCAGTAAGAGATAGAGCCAGGATTAGAACACAGATAGTATGACTTCCAGAGTCCATGCTTTTCCCACCCTCTCCCCATGCTATATCACCTCAATAAATGAGGAGGTGAGCAATAAAAGGTGGTTGAACATATGCATATATGGATGAATGGATGAATGGATCAATCAATCCATGGATTGATGAATTATTTAGGTTTACTCTCTCTGGCAAGTGAGAAAGAAAACTAAAATATTGAGCAGCTTCTCCACTCTGGAACTGTGCTAGTGCTTTCATACATTATCTCACTAAATCATAGAAACAACTTTGCAAGGACGCAATATTAGTGCCCATTTTTTAATAGGAGGAAACTGCGTTTTGTTCATTTGATGCTGAATCTTGGAAAAGTAACCCTGGAACTCAAAGTGATGCATGGTACAGTGGGAGGTCAATATATTTGCTGAATGAAAGGCTTTAAAGTAACTTTTTAATACTTAGAAAAGGAAGTAGAAAGAATTAGTAGCCAATATCATTTTCTTAGAGGCAAATAATACCAAGCCAATCTCATTTTCCTTTTTGATTGGGTTCTAAACAGGTACGTGAGGGAAATACTATGGACAAAGTGTTCCTGGATTTCATCAATGCTACTAACCAGGTCATTGAAAATATCTTTGTGGATAAGATGGAAAAATGTAGTTTCCATAAGGACATAATTGTGTGAATCTGAAGCCAGTCTAAGATACACCCAGAGAGTTCAGTTTCAGTCTTAGGTAATAGGGTAGTTTCTGTTGTTGAACCTAAATGAGGACTAGGATGATGTCACGTTGGTCAGATTTGTGTATAACAAGAAGCTGGTAGAGACAGCAATCAAGTTGCTTTAAACAGAACCAATTTTGTTTTAAACAAAATTAGTAAAAAATTTATTAAGGTCCAAAAATAATAAATGTACAAAGAGAAATAAGACTTAGTAGCAGCCAGGGTTTAAAAAAAAAAAAAAAGGCGTTTTTGTGGTTATTTAATGTGAGTCAACATGCCACATAGCTCCAAATAAGAGTAAAAACTTAGACTTCATCAACAGAACTCTGTCACCCAAAGCAAACTGACTACCACACCACTATACTGCTGCCCAGCTTGATCCCTACAACAAGTAATACTTATTAGGTGTTTGCCATATAGCAGGCACTCTGCTGAGAGCTTTACCTCTACCATATTCACTCATTTAATTCTCTCAACAATTCTATAGGTAAGGATTATTATTATTATCCCCAATTTACAGATGAAAAAATCTGAAACACAGAAGTCACACAGTTTGACTAATATCTTACATCTAATAGGACAGGACAAAGGTTGAAAGCTGATCAGTCTAATTTGAGCTTCAGCTTATGTTAACCATGATTCTATTCAGCCTTTCTTGTCCTCTGACACCAAGAGTTACAGAGGCTGTAGATGCTCCATCCCATGTGCCTTTTGTTTTTTACTGAAGTAACATTGGTTTAAAACATTATATAAATTCAAGTGTACATCATTATATTTCGACTTCTGTATAGACTATATCATGTTCACCACCAAAATTCTAGTTGCCATCCATCACCGTACACAGGTGCCCCTTTCCACCTTTCCCCTTCACCCCACCCCACTTCCCCTCTGGTAACCTTGTAATCTGGTAATTTGTTCCCTGTATCTATGTGTTTGTTTGTTGTTGTTATTATTGTTTTCTATCTTCCATAGATCAGTGAAATCATATGATATTTGGCTTTCTTCATCTGACTTATTTCACTTAGCATAATACCCTCAAGGTCCATCCATGTTGCTGTGAATGGCAAGATTTCATCCTTTTTACGGCTGAGTAGTATTCCATTGTCTATATATACCACTTCTTCTTTATCCATTCATCCATTGATGGGCACTTAGGTTGTTACCAAGTCTTAGCTATTGTGAATAATGCTGCAACGAAGATAGGTGTGCATATATATTTTTGAATTAGTGTTTTCATGTTTTTTGGATAAATACTCACAAGTGGAATAGCTGGATCATATGGTAGTTCTATTTTTAATTTTTTGAGGAATCTCCATACTGTTTTCCATTGTAGCTGTACCAATTCACATTTCCACCAGCAGTATACAAGTGTTCCCTTTTCTCCACATCCTCTAGAACACTTTTTATTACTTGTCTTTTTAACACTAGCCATTCTGATGGGTATGAGGTGATATCTCACTGCGGTTTTGATTTGCATTTCCCTAATAATTAGTGATGTTGAACATCTTCTCATGTGCCTGTTGGCTATCTGTATATCTTCTTTGGAAAAATGTCTGTTCAGATCATCTGCCCATTTTTTAGTTGGGTTGTCTGGTTTTTTGTTGTTGAGTTGTATGAGTTCTTTGTATATTTTGGATATTAACCCCTTATCAGATATATGATTTGCAAACGTCTTCTCCCAATTGGTAGGTTGTCTTTTCATTTTGTTGATGGTTTCTCTTGCCATGCAGAAGCTTTTTAGTTTGAGGTAGTCCCATTTGTTTATTTTTTCTTTTGCTTCCCTTGCCTGAGGAGATATATTCAAAAAGATACTGCTAAGATCGATGTCCGAGTGTACTGCCTATGTTTTCTTCTAGGAGTTTTATGGTTTCAGGTCTTACATTCAAGTCTTTAATCCATATTTAATTAATTTTTGTGTATGGTATAAGATAGTGGTCTACTTTTATTCTTTTGCATATGGCTGTCCAGTTTTCTCAACACCATTTATTGAAGAGACTTTCCTTCCTCCATTGTATGTTCTTGGCTCCTTTATCAAAAATTAGCTGTCCGTAAACATGTGGGCTTATTTCTGGGCTCTCAAGTTTTGTTCCACTGATCTGTATGCCTGTTTTTCTGCCATCACCATGCTATTTTGATTACTACAGCTTTGTAGCGTACTTCGAAATCAGGGAGTGTGCTGCCTCCAGCTTTGCTCTTTTTTCTCAGGATTACTCTGGCAATTTGGGGTCTTTTGTTATTCCATAGAAATTCTAAGATTTTTTGTTCTATTTCCATGTGCCCTTGACCAACATGAGCTCTGCTGCAGCTATAGACAGCTCTAGCCTGCTGACAGCTTCCCATCTCAAATGCCTGTTCCTCTTCTTTGTATGTGGGCTTTCTCCAACATCATGGGAGTTTGCTGGGCTGTGCCTCCAGGGGAAACTCTTAAACACTGAGAGATAGGAGCTGGTGGATAAATGCCCCAACATCCCCATCCTCTGGTGAGGTGATCTAAAGTAGGTTCCACACAGTTTTCAGTGCCCCTAGCATGACTGAGCCCCAGCTGCCCATAATGGCAACCTGCTCATCAATGCACCCTTCTCTGCTTCACTTCCCGTCTTGTTTATTTGGTTTTCTTGAGATCATTTCCCTAATAAATTATCAGGGTCTGCTTTTGGGGAAACTCAAACTAAGATACTACCCTATTCTGTTTCTGAATCATTCTTAAATCTTCTACTAACTTAAAGTAATTAAGTAATTACTTAATTTAATTACTTTAAGAATTTAAATAATTTATCTTTTTAACCATACCTTAGATAGCTCTGGCATTAATTATACATTCTTTGATTGTTGCATTTTATGAGCTAAACTAGAGCACAACTTGGGAGAAAATAAAAGGGGCTAGATGAATTCCTCCAGGCCACCAACCAAACCCGATAGTAACTGAGAAAGAAAGGGAAGAGAAAATGGCAAAATAATGGGAGAGGAATATAAGACAGGAATTTTTAACTTAATCACTATAACTCAAGTAAAATTTAGGTCTTTGCCCATCCCATCACCCACCCATGGACTCCCAGTACCAAATTATAAAACTAGCTCATTCTCAAGAATATTTCTGAGAGGAGTGAGTTCCTTAATTTATTTTCTTTTTGGATATGCTCAAAGGGAATTATTGGTAGTTAGAAATATAAATCAAACTGGGCTGGCAAATCGGAAAACCATTTCCTCTCCTTGATTAAATCATGCGACCATTTGTTACTGAGTTTGTAGATCACAGTCATACTTTTCTAGTTCCAGGAGTACTTTTAGGAGGCAGTAAAAAGTGCTACTGATAAGTCAGTAATGCTAGGGTACTGTTATCTTATAGAATGAACAATTCAGACTTAACAAATATCTTGGGAATGTGAAAAACAAAGACTACTTATGAAGCTATCCAAAATGTAATCTTACTTTTTAGCTCTTTTATTACACTGAGAAATAATATTTTAATAAGCAAATGTCACATTCAAGAGGTATTGTTGCATAGATAACATGATATATTTAGAAAAAATAAGGTAACCAACTACCATAAAATTATTGACATTTATCAAATATACAGCTTTTGCATGTACATGTTGCTTTAGATGCTTCATATGGTTACTGTTAAAATAAGTATGTAAGTTTTATTGAACAATACAATAAACAACCAAAAAAACCATGCATAAATTGTTAGTAGATTCTGCTACTTATGTCAGAATTCATTGGTGGACTGTGTTTCATCAAAACATTCTCTCTTCCACTGAAGAATTAAAAGTTTTGTAGCATACAAACGAAAGACATGGTCCTTTCCCTCTTACCAAGTTTACACTTTCCCTCCCATAAGTCAAAGCAAGGAAAATACACAACTTTCTCAACAAATTTAAAAGGGAAAAAAACTAAACCTGAAAACAAGTAGAATTTATAGGACATGACCATACAAATTTAGCTTTTATCCAGAGAAACATAAAAGTTAGAAAAATGTTAAAGATATTTTGATTTTGATATTCACACCAAGTGAAATTAAGAACATAAACTAACGACAGAAGCCATTTCCTTAAATAGCATTAAACACTTACCTTTATTTTCACCTCTATGTTCTGTGCTATTCTTGGCCTTCAGTGACCAAAAGCTTATAATAAAATTGCTGGTATGTTTACCAACTAGGTCAGAGCACAGAGTTTTTTGTTTTTTGGTTATTTCTGGAATAATGTTTGCTCTCTTAAAAATGGGTGTATATGGCAAAGTTATTTGTTAGTTTTATCAATTTATTGATTACAAAGATATTCACATTAGAAAATTTGGAAAACAGAGAAAAACATAAGGATGTGAAAACAAATACTGCTTATAATTCTGTCCATAGACAACCACAGTTAATATTTAGCTATACTTCCTCTTTTGGTGCCATTCCTTTTTTTTTTTTGTGAGGAAGATCAGCCCTGAGCTAACATCTGATACCAACCCTCCTCTTTTTTTGCTGAGGAAGATTGGCCCTGAGCTAACATCCGTGCCCATCTTCCTGTACTTTATATGGGCCGCCGCTACAGCATGGCTCAACAAGCAGTGCGTCGGTGCGTGCCCGGGATCCGAACCCGCGAACCCTGGGCCGCCGCAGCAGAGCGCACATACTTAACCACTTGCGCCACCAGGCAGGCCCCGCCATTCCTTCTTGATGCTGTTGTTAATATAGTTTATAATTTTGCCTTTTAAAATTAATATTATATAATAAGAATTTCTCTTCCTGTGAAAAATTATCAGTAAATTTAACTTGAGATAAATGAACAATATTTCAAAGTCAGTATTTACTTATTTCCCTAATGCTGGATGTTTATGTGCTCTGCAGTGTTTCATTATTGTGAACAACTGTGCAGACATCTTTATCTTGATTCCTCAAAAGAGATTTACTAGGACATCAAGGATGAGTATTTCGAAATCAAATGATTGGGTCACTAAGAATGGACAATTTAAGGCTCTATATGTCTATTGACCAATTGCTTTCTCCCCGTAGAATCTGAACCTATGTCTTACTACACATTAGGCAACATTAATTATTATTTATATTTAATAAATATCTGAATGATTTAAAAGAGAAAAAACATTTGTCTTTTTATTTGCATATATTTAATTACTAGTAAGAATAAATACTTTTTCACATATTTATTTGCCATTAGGATTTCAGCTTTTATGAATTATTTCTTCAAGTTAATCTACTGAGATTGTTGTGAGTTTTTTTCTGATCTATTTGACTGTTCTCTTTGTAAAATAACTACCATTATCTGTAGTTATTGTTGGAAATATTTTCCCCATTTTGTTATTTTTTTCAATTTATTTATGGTGTTTTAACATTAGAATTGTTCTAATATATGGTAGGAATTGTCATCTCCAATACTTTTTAAAAAATTCATTTAGTCTATTTATTCTTGAAGATAAACTTTAGAATTTGTTAAATTCCAAAAATAACCCTGTTGAAATAGTGTTTGGAATTTTGTTAAACTATTAATAATAAGAAAAATGGACATCTTTACAACATTGTCTTCCTAGCCAAGAAATTTTTATAGTTTTTTTCTTGTAAGTCCCATAGATATCTTGTTACCGTTGTCCCTAGGTATTTTGTATTTGATGTTGCTGCTGTTTACCATGCATGGAATCTCTCCTTCATTACATTATATAGGAAACTACCGTTTTCTGTACATTGGTTTTGTATTTGGTCACATGCTTAACTCTCTTAGTTGTAAATTTTTCTTGAAAGTATTATTATTTTAATATTATATGCAGTATCGTTTTTTAGTACTTTCTTTTTTTAGTCTAACAAAGATAATCATTTTAGTCAACAACCTGTACTTGTTAGTGTGCATTCAGAGATGGACTTTATTCTCTCTGCCAACTTCCAACCCACTCTCTAGATTTAGTATTTCCCAAACCCTGGATAAAATCTTAGGAAGACCCCATAGCCTTTCCAATCTGTCTTAGGAAATGAATGCATAGTTCTTTTGTTCTAGTATTAAAATTATCCAGTTTAGTTCAAGAACTACATAACTCCACTCTAGTGCAATATAATAGTAAAAGTCAAACTCTTATGCAAGTTCAAGTGCTAGATTTCCTATAATTTTAATACTTGAGATAAGCTCTGCTTAATTGCAGTGCTCTATTCTTTTGATATATTATTATATTCTATCTCATATTAATTTAGTATCTATTTTCCTAAATTATATTAGATTTTTTTTGTTAGTGCTGTTGAATCAATTCCAGCTCCTAGCAACCCTGTGTACAGCAGAGTGGAACCCTGCCTGGTCTTTTTGCACCATCCTGTCGTCTTCTGGCGCTATATCAGACAGTGCTCCGCCATTATTCATAGGGTTTTCATAGCCAATTTTTTCCTAAGTGAGTGGCCAGGTCCTTCTTCCTAGTCTATCTTAGTCTGGAAGCTCCACTGAAACCTGTTCACCATGGGTGACCCTGCTGGTATTTGAAATACCAGTGCCATAGCTTTCAGCATCACAGCAACACATAGCCACCACAGTATGACAACTGACAGATGGGTGGTACGGTTCCCTGACTGGGAAATGAACCCTGGCCATGGCGGTGAGAGTGCCAAATCTTAACCACTAGACCACCAGGGCTGGTATATTAGATTATATACTCTGATTTCCCAAACTGTGCTCCAAGGCACACTAGCTTCTCTTTATGTGTTAACAGGAATTGGGGCTAGTGGAGTAGGAAGGAGAAAAGAAAGTTTCTCTGGTCACATAAGTTTGGAAATCACTGCTTGCTAGATTTCTCCGTAGAGATTCATGATATACAATAGCATATTAAGGTGTAAGAAATTCTCTAAAAAAAACAAATAAACTATTTGTCTTCAGTTTGAATCTGGGCTGGCCTTGTGACTCGTTTTGACTAATAAAATGTGATGGAAGAGACACTGTGCAAGTTCTAGAGCCCGGATCTCAAGAGTCCTTGGAGCTTCTGCCTTTGCCCTTTGAACAAGTGTTCACAGACCACCAGTTAAGAAAGCCTCTATAGCCTGAAGGATGAAAAAGAGGAGGAAGAGAACCAAGACACTCCATGTAGCCAAGAGCCATCACCAACCAGACATGTGAGTGAGGCCATCCAGGATTTTCCATCCCAGATAACCCTCTAGCTGAAAGCAACCACATAAGTGGGCCCCCAAAAATCCAGCAATACCACCCAGCCAACCCTCAGAATCATGAAAAATTATGAATCATTGTTTCAAAACAGGGGCTCAAAAACCATGGCCCATGGCCAACATTTTGTCCATCTGTTTTTCTACAACCCTCACTCTAAAAATGGATTTTACATCTTTAAATGGTTGAAAGAAATAAAAAGAGTATCTCATAACACATGAGAACTGTATGAAATTCAAATTTCAGTGTCCATAAATAAAGTTCTGTTGGAACATAGTCACGCTCACTCACTTAAGTATTGTCTATGGTTGCTATCTCCCTACAATGGTAAAGTTAATTATCTGTGATGGAGACCATTTAGTCTGCAAAGCCTAAAATATTTACTGTCTAGCCCTTTATAGAAAAAGTTTGCTGACCCATTTTAAACCAATAAGTTTTAGGATGGTTTACCATACGACAATAGTTAAGATTTTAAAATTTTCAGCCCATTTTATATTTTTTTACTTTCAGCAGTGTTTTATAGTTATATCTATGCTGTACATTTAAATTTGTTACTAATTTCTAGAATATTTCATTGTAGTTAGTTTTCCTTTTTTGGAGCTTTCTAACATTTTCTTTGTAACCTAGCCTGCAGTCAGTGTTTGTAAATGTTCCACAGACACTAGAAAAGAATACATGCTCTCTGTTAGCAGGGTATGCAGTGTGACATATACCTACTGCTTCTATCTCATCAGATATACCAAATAAGTCCTCTTTTCTGGATCTATTTTAAAAAATGGCAAGGTAAATTATTATGAAACAATTATGTTTCTTAACATTTCTCTCTAACTTTCTCATAGTTCCAAATTTCTATATTTTAGAATATATTTCTCTATTTTGATGTGTTTAAAAATAACTTGGAACCATCAATTACTCTTATTTTCCAAATACAGTATACAACAATGGCCACCCAAAAGGGCCAATCCCAGAGCCATGAAGATCCAGGCCAGCATTCTGATTTTCCTTTTTTGTTTCCCTTCATTAAATTGAACAGAGTACTGAGACTTAAATAAACTCAGACATTCCAATGTCTGGATTTTTCCTTTTCCAAAGTTAGCAAATGAGAAAAGAAAAACAATTCACAATAGAGGAAAGAAAAATCATCAAGAAAGGAAAATGTAAATTTATAAATTGAGAGATTAAAAGTTGTGAATATATACACAGAGATTCATATATATATGAACACAGAAGTATGCATGTGCGTGTGTAGGGGGTGCAGAATGTACACTTATTTTCTTTTCCTAACCAGGATTATTATTCTAAACATAAAATTTATAGTTAGAGAAAAGGGAAATAAGCAATTATTCCATGAAAAGGCACTGATAATCAGTAGATTTCAATTTGAACCTCACCAATGAGATGTGCAGTATTGGGAAAAACATGTTAAACTAGAACTAAGGTAGGTCCAGTCTGGCACTGGAAGCAGTGAGTAGCTTTGCCAAAACTACTGTGGATTGTCCAGGTGAAGACAGGAGCAGCTGGTCACTAGGGAAAGTTCCAAGATGCTGGACAGCTGGTAGAAATCAAGACTCAGCAGGGATGTCAGCTGTCAGCACTAGAAGAGAGGTGGAGTCAGCTTACTAGAAACATCAGTTGATGTAAGATCAAAGACTCAAGGAAGGCCTACGCTGGAAAGCCAAAGCTAAGAGGAGATGAGAATAGAACCCAAGTCGGGGCAAAATAGTTGCAGAACAGAGCTCAGTCTGAGCCAAAGGCAGGCAGGAAATTAGGCAGGGCAGGAATGAGTCTGGAAATCTGAGGAGCAAACCACAGTGTCGGGAGACTGAGGCAAACTCCACATTCTCTACCCAGTTCAAAAGTGAAGAGCAAAACAAGGTCAGCAAGAAAAGCTGGAGAGCTGCACCCACACCCTCCCAATAGGAAGACCTTTAGAGTTGGCTTTGTGGAGTCTCCCACCAGATTTTAAGGAGTCTCTGGCCATGAAGCTAAGTTCTAAGTTCTTACACTTAGGAAGGGGTTAAGTTCACTGATATCCAAAGTTCTATCCAGCTCCCCAAGTGTTTAGAACTCTAACATTCTATAAATCTAAAAATATACATTAAGTTCCAATGGAGAAATGAGGGTATTAAATGTTTTATCCAAGGAAACAGAGTTTACTGGACTCCCTCCCACCACCACCATCCCCCCCTACACTTACCTATAAATATCCCACCACTATCACCTAATTCTTTCTACTAAAAGGCAGCGTGGAATGGTTTATAGCCCTTTTGGAAAAAAAAATTGATCAGGGGGAGAAGGAGTGGGATGACATTCCATTCCATCCTGACTCACTTAAAGACATCATTTGATTCTCAGTCACAAAGAATTCTCTTAACAGGGTGGAAAAAGCCCTGGTCATGAGGAGCTTGTTTGGAGTTGCAGTGGTTTCCTTTGCATTCTGTAAGCCAAGAGGATGCATTCCAGAGCTGTGTTTCTTTCATTCTTTTTCCCTCCAGGCTGATTTTATAGTAACAACACATAGCCACTTAAATCTATCTCCAAATAACCAACATTCAGAAAATGTACCACATAAAATATAGACATTTTACAAGGGACCATCTATTAACTGATAATGGCAGAGCTGCCATGGAATGCATAAGAAAACAAATGTGACCCTCACCAAACGTCAGACCCATTTATCCAAATCAGCCCTCTGTAGTGGATGCCAGATAAACCTACAATGATATGATTCAAAGCATTAGGAAAGGTTGGGGGGAGGTTACAATAAACTAAATATGTAGTTGAGGATATATATAAATCACATGAAATGTAGCCTCATAAGATACTAATAGAAGTCAGAAAAAGGCTGGCAGAGGAGATTTTAAAATGTGATCGTTTGGGAAAGAGAATATTAGACCAACAAAAAAGTTTCAGAGGGAGAAAACAATAAGTTTCTCCATGTATATTAAAAATATGTAGACATGGGAGAGTCTATGGCTGCCAGGTTTAGAGAGGGGAGGAGTTAATCAGAGTTAAAAGAAACTTCCATAGCCTCCCAGCCCTGGCAAAAGTGTCAATAAGGGGAACTTAATCCCTGAGGCTCCTGACTGCCCTCAGCCTTTCACTCCGCTCTTCACCCACCTTAGGCAGCCAGTGCTTTGATGATTTCTCCACATTAAAATCTAGTCTGAGGAAAAGGTCTGAGAAAACTTATTTACACTAAGGAAGAAGAGTCCATGCTTTAACTCTCCCTGTGCTGTTTGAAGCTTAGGAGTGGGCAAACTTTTAAGCCAAAAAAAAGAATCTATAATTACAGAATCTCTGAAATCAGGAAACTGTGAGGAAGGGTTATATTCCATGGAATAGAGGTTCCTTCCAGCTCTTCTGAATTATATCATATAGGTGGCCACTGATAAAATCCTGCCTGTTCTCTAAACAAACCGCTTGTTCAATGAAGCCTTCATGCAAATAAGTAAAACTCAACTAGGAAGTTTATCCATTTACTATTTAATTTTAAAACAGTTCAAACTGTGAAAGATATGACAGGAAGAAGTGGCCGGGGAAGGAAGGCAAGAGGGAGGACTGAAATCGAAATTTAAGAAAGGTGGAAAGGGGAAGGGGCAAGAGACAGACAGTTGTTAGAGATTAAATATGAGGCAGATTTATTTTCTACTAATAATAAAAAATTAAGGATATTATAGATGTTATGTAACAGAAAAGTAAAGTCAATAGCTTTCAGGAAGGCCAAAGATACCCGTTAAAACTTAACCATAAAAATTACACAGGAAAGCTCGTGGATATATTTTACTTAGTTCAAAGGCCCTCGCTGAAGCTTTTCATAGAGGCTATTAACATTGCATAGTAACTAAGGAACACACAAAAGTGTTTCATTCTTTATGAGGGTACAGCCACAAATGCAAAGAATAACTTAAGTGGAGTGTTCAAAAGTTCCAACTCCACTGGCCAAACTGAGAAACAAGTGTCTCTTGAAAAGGAACAGAATATGAGCTATTAAGGTCCACTTTTGGTTTAAAAAAACTAAGCACTATTAATAGCCTTTCTTAAGAATGTTGTACAAAGTTAAATGTAATCCTAAGTCTTGTGAGCTATTTTTAATTTTTCAAAAGAGTTGAACAGAAATCATTTATTTAGCTGCAACTAGGCCATACAGGCCAACTAGAATGTCATGCTTTACTTTTGCTAGAATTAAATCAGTACAATACTACTACTTATCCTAATCAGGATTTGATTGACAGTTAAATAGCACTTTATTACATAAAAATTGTGGAAGTTAACTCCAGTTAGCTGATTTCTCTTTTTTAATTCTCTCTCTGACATAGATATTGTTATGTGCATCTTATATATGAAAACCTGAGGCTCAGAGCAATCAGGGGACTTGCTCAAGACCACAGAGTGAGTTGGTCAATGGTAGACTCTGGTTTCAAATTCAGACCTTTTGACATTCTGTGATCATACTACAGGCCTTCTCGGTTAGCTAAACAAAGTTCTCATTTCTGGCTACCACTGCTCTCCTCTTCATTTTGACCTGACATTGGGGATCTTCCCTTTTTTTCCTTTGGCCAGTTCTGCCAAATTTGGATAGCTCTGCCCCTCATTAGTTCATACATTCACCACCAAATGTACTACTCTGGTGGGGGATGTTGAGAGTGGGGAGGCCATGCAGGTGTGAAGGCAGAGGGTATATGGGAACTCTGTACTTTCCTCTCAGTTTTGCTGTGAAACTAAACCTGCTCTTAAAAAATTGTCAAAAAAAAGACATAGGCTCTGCCTTAAGAAATTTACTGTCAAGGAGGAAAAGAGGTAAAGGATTGATGACAGCTGAGTGCAATAGATGCTCTGATGCAGCAGCATAGGAGGGGCTGGTTACAATAGACAAGTGAGGCAGAAAAAGCTCCTGATACTTGTGCTCATTTTAAAGAACTGGCAGTAGCAGCCAGTGGCACAACGATGCTTCATCATTTTAGAGAAAAGCAATGAGCATGTGGGAAGACACGGAGAATTAAAAGACCAGGCCACATTATGAGGAGTTGCTAGTGGTTCTAAGGTGATAGGATGGGAGGTGCAATTACATGTGTTAAGGTAAATAGTTTAAACTTTATCCTCAAAGCTGTGGAGAGTCCCTGAAAGACCTACACAGGCAAGTGGAATGACCAAATTTACCTGATGGTACCAAGACGTCAGTTTTTAAAAATTAACATTATATTTAGGTAACTTTGAAGTTACAATGTCTCCATCAACAGGCAAAAAATGTTCCAGGTCCAACTCTCCAATATTCTACACAGTCTGTTAAAAATAATTTGACACCAAATTTTGGAAATTATCAGATTAGATGAAGCTCTTGAATAACCCTTTGATTCAATTCAACAAATATTTATTTAGCACCTCTGTCTAGAAGGCCCTGAACTAGGGCATTTAATTTCACAGTATTTTAATAGACTAAACTCTGGAAATAAAAAATTCAATTATATCATCAGAAACTTAATTTACGAAAAAGCAGATCTTTCAAAACCAAAAATAATTTATGTTACTAAAGGAATTGCCACAGTACTTTAAAAGGTAAATTTATCTAATGCTGTTAGTTGTATTTATGACAACTTAGTGTAACCAACTTTTTAGGAATGCCTTCTCTCAAAAAGCAATTTAAAAGCTGTCATCAGTTTCTTTCCAAGCTACTTTTTTTCTTCACCTATGATTTTTTTTCTCCCTATAAAATTACACTCAGTTCGATATTTCTTCCTTTAAACTATCTTTTTTCTTCACCTGTCGAATTCTATGTGTCCTTCAAGACCCACCACAGGTGGTATCATCTCCAGGAAGCCTTCCCTGACTTACCCAGATCGAGGTAGTTGCCCCTTCTCTGCTCCCAGTAGCCTGTGCATATGTTTACCATTGCACTTCACACATACTATTTAAATCATTGCTTTACTAGTTTATTTTCCTAATTAGACCATGAGCTCTTCCAGAGCTCAGACTTCATCTTTCATCTCTGTATCTGCAGGATCAGGGCACAGAGTTAGTGGCCAATAATGTTGGTGAAGAGAGGAAGGGGAAGGAATAAAATGAATTGTTTTTCTATTTTCTCCATCATTTCTCTTTCCTTCATCCTCATTTCACGTCTTCCTATTATTTCTCCCCAACTACAAATAGCTCATTTTTATCCTTCTCTTAGTCTCAACACACGTCATGATCTTCAGTCTATCTCTTGTGGTGCTAACTATTGCAAAAATGCTGATCCAGTGTGTAAGTGGCACAAGTTTAGGAGTCTGTTGCTCATTAGCATTGCAAAAAAGGGGTCTGTTTGAACAGGCACTGGATTGGTCTCTATTATATCTCCTCTTCCATGTTTTAGCTGGGGACTTTTAACATGCTTTAGCTTTGCCTAGTTTTCCATCTTAGCAGCTGGGTAAACAGACTTTCTGCAACACCCTGGATAAAATGGAAAGCTCAAGGGGAAAGTCTTTCACCTTAAATTAAAAAAAAGAAAAAAATTTGCTCACAGCCATGGTAGGGAATAGTAACACCTGAGAGCACTTGAGGGGAACTGTGTGTGTGCTGGCTGTGGAAAACTCAGCTGATGACAAAAACATGCAGCTGCCTTCCTGAACGAGCCTGACTGCTCTCAGCGAGCAGCATAAAACTGGATTTAGCAAGAATAACAGAAGAGCGAGGTAAGTGACTGACATTTCTGTAGGCATTTTTTAAAAAGTCTATGAATTTCACAGGAGAATGCAAAGAGAATCACCTGATTAAAAAATTGAAATGAATGCTTACCATGGGCAGGAAAGTTACCTTGGAAAATTAGTCAGGAAATTAATCAAATTACTCAGGGAAAATACTTTGGAAGGAAAAATTTGAAACACAAAAGGAAAACTTTATGTATATTTAGGAAAAGAGACTATGTAAAAATCCGTAAATGCTTCTGTTTTCACTTTTGTATATCAAGTTGGGTGAAAAGGGTGAGAGGTTTTTTTTAAATAAACAGCATGAGTCCATCATTCTTAGAGTTTGGTTTTTGTTTTTTTTTTTTCTTTCCGGTGAGGAAGTTTGGCCCTGAGCTAACATTTGTTGCTAATCTTCCTATTTTGCTTGAGGAATATTGTCCCTAAGCTAACATCTGTGCCCAACTCCCTCTATTTTGTATGTGGGACACTGCCACAGCATGGCTTAATGAGTGGTATGTAGGTCTGCGCCTGGGATCCAAACCCATGAACCCTCAGCTGCCAAAGTGGAGGGCACAAACTTAACGACTACGCCACTGGGCCAGCCCCCTAGAGTTTGTTTTTAAAGTTGTCTACAGTGCAAATTCTCTCACTCTCACAAATCCCTCTACATTTTTACATATTTTAAAGATTTTCTAAAATAAAATAAAGGCCAAGGAAAGTATCTATGAGCATTAAGGGAAAGTACCTATGATATAATATTTAATAACAGACAACACACAAAAACATGGTATACTCACATGGTAATGTAGCTACTGTTACCAGAAATATGCTTTTACTATAAGACTGGAAAACCACAGTAAAAAAAATTTGTAGCATGTATATCAACGTGCTCAAAAAAAGACAACAAATTATTAATAGGCACAGCCTGTAGCTGCTATACTTTTGTAAAGCAAAATTTTAAAAAAGGTTATCTGAAAAATATGGAAAACTAACTTCTTAGGCATATCAAAACAAATGTTTTCATGGAAGAGTTATTAAAAAAAACAACCCAAATAAAAGTCTTCTAGAAAGTCTGCAAGGGTTACTCTAATGAAAGTCCAAGAAGGCAGGGACTTTTGCCTGTTTTTTTAACGCTGTATTCCTAGTGCTCAAAATGGTCACTGGCACACAGTAGGTTTTCAATAAATATAAGTTGAATAAATGAGTGAGAGAATGAATGAATGAGAAGCATATGCCATTGAAACCCTTGAGTCCCTCAAGTCTCTTCAGGTGAGGAAGGAGATTTTGCTGACTCTAAATTGCTAGAAAACTGAATTCTACCAGGTAGAGTATTCCCTTCAAGATGTCTCTTCAGGGTGGGGGAAATGGATAAAGGTGCTTAAAAGGTAAAAACTTACAGTTATAAGATGAATATGTGAAGGAGATGTAATGTACACCATGATGACTATAGTTAACAATACTCTATTGTATATTTGAAGATTGCTAAGAAAGTAGGTCTTAAAAGTTCTCATCACCAAAAAAAATTTGCAACTATGTGATGTGATGGGTGTTAACTAAACTTATTATGGTAATCATTTCACAATATATACATGAATTATGTTGTACACCTTAAACTAAAACAATGTTCTATGTCGATTATATCTCAATAAAACTGGGGGAAAAAAAGACATCTCTTCAGGTTAAATACAGAATAGAAGTTGTTGATAAGCAAACTCATTTTATGATGAAAAAAATTCCTTTATTTCACAAGTTTAAGAAACTACTTTATCATAAAGTCTATCATATCTTTTACAATATGATTTGCCTGCCACCTCCCCCCACTCTCTCTCTCTGCAGCCGCCGCCTCCCACTCTCTCTCTGGACCCCCCTGCCCCCACTCTCTGCACCTGCCTCTCCTCACTCTCTCTCTCTGCACCCGCCTCCCCCACCCTCTCTCTGCACGCGCCTCCGCCCACCCTCTCTGCACCCCCTGCCCCCACTCTCTCTCTGCACCCGCCTCCCCACTCTCTCTCTCTGCACCCGCCTCCTGACCTCTCTCTCTGCACCCGCCTCCCCTGACCTCTCTCTCTGCACCCGCCTCCTGACCTCTCTCTCTGCACCTGCCTCTCCGACCTCTCTCTGCACCCGCCTCCCCCGGCCTCTCTCTGCACCCGCCCGCCCCCCACCCTCTCTCTGCACCCGCCTCCCCGGCCTCTCTCTGCACCCGCCTCGCCCCGCCCTCTCTCTGCACCCACCGCTGCACCCCCACCCCCACCCAGCTCTTTCTCTACACCCACCTCCCCCGACTCCTCCTCTTGCTCCCTGAGTTCCAGGCACGCTGTCCTCTTTGCCGCTCCTTAAACTCCCCATCATGCACCTGCTGCCTAGAAAGCTTCCCCCACATATCTGCTGGCCTCCCTCTCTCATCTCCCTCAGGACTCTGCTCAAATGTCACTTTATCAGAGAGGCCCTCCCTGACAGCCTAAACGAAATAGCCAGCCTCACACTCACCTTCTGGCACTCCTCATTTCCCTTCCCTGCATTGTTTTTCACCAAATTACTTTGTCTGTTTCATTCACTTCTCTATCCCCAGTGCTCAATAAATGTCTATTGAGTGAATAAACAAACAAGGACACAATAATATTTCATGTGCCACTTCAGGGAGGCAATACAGATATATGGAAAAGGTACAACCTTTTGAATCCCATTTCCAACTATTCACTATGTGTGTGACCTTGAGACTAACCTCCCTACACTTGAGAATTTTCATCTGTAAAATGGGAATAATAATAATACTTATCTGGTAAGTACTTGGCATCTAATAAATGATGGTTCCTCTCCTTCCTTTCCCCCTGCCTTCTTTTTGGTTGGGAGCTAATGTGGCTATGGTATTAGGAAACAAACTTAAAGTGATTTACAAGTTCGGAGATGACTATGAAATGAAAGGAACAATGTATTGAGCAGACCTTTAACAATATCATTCCCAACAACAACTAACATTGGTTCTGTTTGTGTTTGATAACTGATAGGCTGGATCCAAGGCACCAAAAGGATACCTTCTTTCCTAAGGTTGCTGTCTTCTGACTGGGAACCCAATGGAGACATTTGAGGATGGTTTCATGAAGCTCTAGAACTGACCTTGAAGCATGACTATTTTGCAGAGTAATGGTAAGTCTGGGAAGCATTACAGAGAGAGAACAAGCAAAACCATATGGGAGTGTGTGGCTTGAGCAGGGGCTTTATATTGAGAAAAGATGAAAAGGAAAGGTCATGTCAGATTGTGGAAGACCATCATGTCAGACAGAAAGACCAGATTTAATCCTATAATTAACAGAGACACTAAACATTCTGAATATTGGAAAAACATAGAATCATATAGTGAAAATAATACATTTTAAAACACTCAGAGATTTCTGAAAGCCGAGCACTGAACATACTGATGAATCCAGTAACATTTGTTCAACAAAACAAATGACAGGGTTATAAATGGGACTGAATCATATCCTAATCTTCCCTGGTCACCACTGTTTGATCCACCATGGAGGAAAAGAGACTTGAACTGGAAAAGATTCAAAAACTGCCTACCACAAGACAGCACCAAAAAATGTCAACACACTAGCAAAAGAGAGCATGAAACCTGGCCTCCGAACAACAAGGGCTCTCTCTGTGGTCTGTGTTTCAACACCAGGACCTACGAGGATGTGACCTCCCCTATCAAATTTCCTCTCTTAAGACTACTCTCTAGCCTCTTCCTTGTAGTTTGATTCCTTATTCCTTATTAAGTCTGAACAAAGACATAAGAACCTTACGGGATCCAAAATGCTGAAATTCCAACTTCTGTGGATATAAGAATAGAGAGAAGAAGGTGACAGATTATTTAATTCACCCCAAAGAGAAAAAAGTAGAAATTAATCTGTTACAGATGCTGCTAAAAAGTCTTTCCACCCCAGAATTCTGTAACAGAATTTATCAAGAAATAAAAGTTTTAGGACATAGGAAACCAATAACTTAACTTTGTGGTTCTTGAAGTTATAAAAGTGTTGGCAACTAAATAACAAGACAACACTTGTATCTGCCAAGGTTTTGTATTTTTCCTGGGTCCCATCTTCTCACAGCATGGATATGATTTATTTAGACTATCAAAGAGCTTTTGATAAGGTTCTCACAAGTGCCTATTATTGAAACTTGGTAACCATGGTGTGAAAGGAAAAAGTCATATCAATGAATTAAATGAATTAAAAACTGCTGGAGAGGCAAAGAGGCAAAAAGCAGAAATAAATGGCCAATTCTCATGTGAAGAAAGGTTAATGACTGAGTGCTCTCGGGCTTTGTGGTAGAACCAGAGTTATATTTAACTAATGACCAGGAAAGGGGAGCACAATTCCTGTTCCCCTATTCTCTACATATCAGTTTAACACACAGAGCCCCCATTGATTGAAGAGCATTTGGCACATGGAGGAGATACAGGCAGCGTAGAGAACTGCTTAAAATCCAGGAAAGAGCAAACAGGTAATGAATGTTGACTCATGTAGAGATCCCCAAATACAAAGAGGACAGAAATAAAAATAACATTAGCAGAATTTTATTTTCTAAGAACTTTGATATATACTACATAGAAACACAAGGGCCTTTTCAAAGGACAAGATATGGTATTTGAACAAAAGTGCTTAATTTATTGGCATGATGAGAGCAAATGTTCCATAGTGAAGAACAACTCATGTGGGCAGTTAGATCTGCAAAAACCACAAAGCCTATGTCTATAGCTTGAGAACTTTAGATGTAAACAAAAGTGAAACTGATAGGAAAGAGTAAGAATTATGATCTTTTTCTGAGGCAAACTTGAAAAATTGGTAGCGGCTTTAACAAAAGCATAATTTGACATGAATGGAATAATTTGGAAATCAAATATTCTAATTGATTAACATTAATCTTTTATGACCCATAACTGAATCTGGCATTTTCAAAACATCATCATGACAAACTTCATAGGAGGGGCTCAGAAAAGCCAACAAACTCTTGACTTAACCTCTCTTTGTCTCAGTTTCTTTATCTGTAAAATGGGAATAATAGAACTTACCCATAGGATGATTGTAAGGGTTAAATGAGATCATGTATACAGAGCATTTAATACAGGAAAGGTAAAAAATAATTTTAAATTATTATTGTTATTATTATTGTTGTAGTGGTATTTATGATAGACTAAACCCAAACACTTACAAGCCATAGAAAAGCAACTTCATTCAAGTCACTGTGACTTTTTTATTTATATCATTGTTTTTTTTTTTTTTAAAGATTTTATTTATTTTTTTCCCCTTAAAGCCCCAGTAGATAGTTGTACATCATAGCTGCACATCCTTCTAGTTGCTGTATGTGGGACGCGGCCTCAGCATGGCCGGAGAAGTGGTGCGTCGGTGCGCGCCTGGGATCCGAACCCGGGGCGCCAGCAGAGGAGCGCGAGCACTTAACCGGTAAGCCATGGGGCCGGCCCATATATCATTGTTTTGACAGTACTTACTAAGACATATAAAATGCCTTCCAAGAAAAAACACAGCTTTAAAATATCTTTTGAGTTAATTTTTGTGAGTGGTGTGAGATAGGGTCAAAGACTTAAACATGAGACCTAATACCATTAAACACCTGGAAGAAAATGTAGGGATGAAGCTCATCAAGATGGGTCTTGGCAATAATTTTTTTTAATATGATGCCAAGAGCACAAACAACAAAAGCAAAAATCAACAAATGGAACTACATCAAACTCAAAAGCTTCTGAACAGCAAAAGAAACAAACAACAAAATGAAAAGGCAACCTCGTGAATGGAAAAAAATATTTGAAAATCATCCATTGAATAAGGGGTCAATATCCAAAATATATAAAGAACTCATACAACTCAATAGCAAAAAACCAAAACAGTCTGATTATAAAATGGGCAGAGGAACTGAAAAGACGGTTTTCCAAAGAAAACATACAAATGGCCAAGAGGTACTTGAAAAGGCACTCAATATCACTAATCATCAGGGAAATACAAATCAAAACTACAATGAGATATCACCTCACACCTGTTAGAATGGCTATCATCAAGAAGACGAGATAACAACTACTGGCAAGGATGTGGAGGAAAAGGAACCCTTGTGCACTGTTGGTGGGAATGTAAATTTGTCCAACCACTATGGAAAACAATATGCAAGTTCCTCAAAAAATTAAAAATAGCTCTACCATACAATCCAATTAGCAATTCCACTTCTGGCTATGTACCCGAAGGAAATGAAAACAGGATTTCGACAAGATATATACACTCTCATGTTTATCACAGCATTATTCACAATAACAAAGATATGGAAACAACCCAAATTCCCATCAACAGATGAATGGATAAAAAAGATGTGGTACATATACATAATGGAATATTATTCAGCCATGAAAAAGGAGGATATGCTCCCATTTGTGACAACATGGATCACTTTCAGCATTATGCTAAGCAGAATAAGTCAGACAGAGAAAGACAAGTACTGTATGATATCACTTATATATGGAACCTAAAAAAGTTACACCTGTAAAAAAGGGAGAGTAAAATAGTGGTTACCAGGGGATGGGGGAGGTGGGATAACAGTGATGGTGTTTAAAGGTACAAACTTGTAACAAGTAGTAAATAAGCCATAGAAATCTAATGCACAGTATAATGCATATAGACAATAATATTGTACTATATGTAATGTGATAAATATCCCTACATTGGCAATCATATTACAATATATAAATGTATCAAAGTAACACACTATACTCCTTAAACTTATACAATGTTACATGTCAAATTTATTCAATAAAAAATTTTTTTAATAAAAATATCTTTCCACTAATGAATTTTGTGAAATGGAAGAGAATTACATATTAATCCTTAAACGTACAAATAGTAGATCCAAACTTACCGTGCAGATAGTATTTTAATAAGCTCTTTTCTATTCTGTACCCGAAGGTGGTTAGTTTTATACTTGGAGTCATCAATCAGTTCAGGCAAATTCAAGATCTAAAAGGGAAAAATAATTTTAAAGTCTAATTCACAAGTTTTTCCTATACTCGCCTGTGGGTGCCAGTGTTCAGGGCCCACCATTCCCCCCTGAAACCATTCCTTTTTTGTCTTTAAACTTCTCAACAATGAGATATAGAGGGAAGGATCGTGCAATTAGGATGGGTCATGCTGGTGACTGGGTTTGTCATTTATAAGAAGTTTTTACTACATTTAAGCATATGCCTACATATGGAAGCACAGAAAAGAGTTATAAGACCCCCATAATGTCTTGTACCCATACATAAGAACATAGGAAAAGAGTTATCAGATTCTCACAATAAGTCTTAACCTAGAGAGAGTAGAGAGAGAAATACAAAATCAGATACAACTGACCTAATTCTGAGAACCAATATCGTAAGTGCATGTCTGCACTTATATGAAGCTCATAATCAACATATATCTTGTAGGTATATTCACTTATTTGTTCCACATGTAAATAAAATAATATTATCTGTCCCAGTAGTCCTATCCAGGATGTTGTACAAGTTGCTAAAATAACGGGAAAGCATATACATTTGCCCCAAATGCTCACCATTAAAACAATGTCAAATTAAAAGATATTCTTCCTTCAGAAGTGTCACTATTTTTCTTTAATATCTCTCCCTGAAGGAATAACAAACAGAAATGCTTTTATATCCTTCCTCTTTTGCTCCTCCTCAATAAAGGGAAAATCTATCTTGCAAGTCCCTTTTGGACATCGTGCAATTTTAACAAGACCGTAATGAACGTACCAAGTGGATTTGGAATGGAAAAGAAGTTATAAAAGAATGTGTGGAGGCAGTGTTTGGCAGTTGTGTTGGAAAGTCAGAAGGAGCATTTATGGGCTGGGGGTGGGCCATGTGGCCTACAGAAAGCTTCACTACCTCTACTAATGTATTTGCTTTAAATATAAACATTTAATGGTTTCATTTGTTTCCCACAGTTTAAATAAAACCAATCCATTAATCATCTTAGAAAGAAGAGAGAAGTGGAGAAGATTCCCTGGAGCAAAGAGAGCATCTCAGTGGTGTGATTTCTCTCTCACATGTTTCACTTATTCATTTCCTTTAGGAATAATAAAGACAGCATTACTCTCCCAGATTTTAAAAAGTGACACCATATACAGTGCTTTTTCTAAAAACCTCCCTGTCACCACACCTGATCCCAAAATTGGCCTCAAGGCTTGTCCAGGAATTGAAATCCACCCTTCCTCCCTAAGAGTGAATAAGTCATTTCAAGAAAAAGCAAGTGCCTTCACTAAATCACAGGTTAAATTTATAAATCTGGCCTCACCCAGAATACACTAGAATCTACATTAAAAAACTACTCAGTGATCGCACTCAATGGTAACTGGAACGCCCTCACGTGTCCTTTTCTGCATCTGACTTATTGGATCTCTTTTCTCTTTGAGAGTTGGTGTGAAACAGTGGGTCAAAGTAATTATCCTTCTGTTTTCACCCAGGCCACCATTCAAAATGTTTGTACAGAGACTGCTTCAAATGCCATGATCATAACCATTCTTTAGGTTCTTCAAAAAGAGTGTTGCCCAGGACAAAATGAAACAATATCAGTGAATGTGCTTCACATATTAAGCACTAAATAAATGTGAAGTATTCCAACTAGGTACTATTTTCCTCAAAATAAATAATAAACCATGTGTTTACTAAGAAGGATGGGAAAGAGGGAGGGAGGAAGGAAGGGAGACTATCTAACTTTCATTTCTTAAGTATATTTCTACTGGATATCAAATTCTGGGTTGACAATTCTTTCCTTTCAGCCCTTTAAACATATTGTGCCACTTTGCTCTGTGCTGTGCAAATTCTGACAAGAAATCCGCAGACAACTGAGTCCGAGTTCCCCCATAGGTAATACATCATTTTTCTCTGGGTGTGATCAAAATTTTTTCTTGGTCTGTAGATTTCAGCAGTAAAGTTTTGATATGTCTAGGCATGGATTTATTTGGGTTTATCCTACTTGGGGTTTGCTGAAATTATTAAATTTGTAGGTTTTTATCTTTCACCAAATTTGGGAAGTTTTCACCCATTATTTCTTCAAATATTTTTTCATCATGTACTCTTTCTCCACTCCTTCTGAGATTACAATGACATAAATGTTAGACTTTTTGTTATTGTTCCACAGGTCCCTGAAGATCTGTTCTTAATTCTTTTATTTTGGGGGAGGGAACTATTTTTTTTTCTCTCTTTTGTTCATACTGAATAATTTCTATTTATCTATCTTCAAGTGCCCTGTTTGCTGTGGCATCTCTGTTGTGCTATTGAGCTCATCCAGAGAGGTGTTTTTGTATTTGGTTGTTGTATTTTTCAGTTCAAAAATTTCCATTTGGTTCTTCTTCATATCTTCTATTTCTTTGCTGGACATTTCTACTTTTCCATTTATTTCAACAGTGTCTGTGATGCTTGTTGGAGCATTTTTATAATAGCTGTTTTAAAGTCTTTGTGAGTTAATTCCGACATCTGTGTCATTTTGGCATTGGCATTTATTGATTGTCTTTTCTCATGTCTTTTCTCATGCAAGTTCTAGTTCTTCATATGCTGAGTAATTTTGGATTGTATCCTAGACATTTTGAATATTATGTTATGAACCTCTGGGTCTTGTTTAAATCCTACAGAAAATTTTTGTTGTTATTGTTTTAGCAAGCAGTTGACCTAGTTAGGTCCAGGCTGCAAGTCCCAACCCACCTTCTGTGTGCTTTGGTTCTAGTGCTGGTTCAGTTTCCAGAGACTTTGCAGTGCTATTCAGATCTGTCCCACATGTGCCCTACTTAATGGTCATGCTGCCACCTGGACAGTTGTCTATTTGTTCACTCAGTTCTCAGCATCTTTGGTGTGTTGATTAGGATCAGGTCAGTGTATGTGCAGCTCAGGGGTGAACATGGGTTCACAAACAACTTCAAGGATCATTTTTCAAGCTCTTCCCTTTCTGCAATCTCTTTCTAGTTCCCTGGGGCTCCCCTTTAGTTACCCCACTCCCCAGCATACTTTCAGGCAGAGGCCAAGCAGCTGGAGGACGGAGAAAAAAGCAACAAGGATTCACCCCTCTCTTTCAGGATCACAGCTCAGAGATGAAGAGGAAAGTTCTCCTTCCTCAGAGTTTTGGCTTCTGCTCATCTGCTGCTGCCACTACAGGATTTTGGGAGGCTAGGGCACAAGGAAATGGAGAAGAGGAAAAAACAGAGGATTTCCACGCTCTCTCGGACATCAGAGCTCACTTTCCTGCTCCTCGTGCCAAGAATGAAGGGCGTCTCCTGGAGCTCAGCTCTGTTCCCTGGTGCCCACTTGCAGGTTTCAGGCTCCACTGTGTTCACGTAAAGGAATAACTGGAGGGAAAAACTGGTAAACTTACTCCCAGTTTAGAGGTACTTAAAATTCTGGTGTTCTTCCTCAATTCTCCTGCTACAACTTACTTTTCAGAATCATCTTATAGATGCTCTGTGCATTCTGCCCAGATTTTATCATTGTGTTAGGTGGAAGAGATAGGGAGAAACCAGAAACAGAATCTCACCCAGAAACAGAATCCCCACACTAATTTCTATAGAGGCCATTTATTAAGTACATACCGTGACCCAGGACTGGACTGAGTATTTTACTTATCTAATCTAACTCTTAAAAAGCCCCAGAAGTTATATATTAGTATAGTCGTGTATTATAATCTTCATTTTATCATGAGGACACAGATGCATAGCAAAGATTAAGTACCTTACCAGAGGTCACCTGACGGGTTTCAAGACTCACAACGTGCCTTAGAATTATGCTATAATATCCTCAGACCACCTGCTCCAAAATCAACTATAATGCTTATTAAACTTGAAGTTTCCTGTGCCCCACTTCAGACATACTAAGTCAAAATTTTGGGGAATGGGGCTCAAGGAGATTTCCTATGCATGCTAAAGTTGAGAACCAATGCCTCCAATGAAAGAAACTTTCAGTCTAAGTGACTTTTAAATGGACGTCAATGTACTTCAAATAGGAATACCCATTAGTGTTGGCATCAATCAGCTTAAAATAGCTTACATATGCTCATGTTCCCTACTCTTCTGTATCATGTTAAGGGACATAAAATAGGATTTGTTATAAGCCAAAGGTTCACTTTATATGCAGGAAGATTTTCTGAACTCCAAGACTTGAACTCAAAGCTCTTGCTCTCACTCTAATCCCTGACAATAAATATTGTCCCTAATAGGACCCCTCCCCAAGAAGCATTAGTCAAACAGTATATCAAATTCTATTTTGGAAAGAGATTAGGCCTAAGTAAATTCTACTCATTCATCACAGACAATACTGCTATATTTCTCCTCAGGAGGCAGAGTTGCCCTGTCTTTCATGATGGACCTTACTTGGCAGAAGAACAATTTTGATGGGCTCACTGTCAAAAACTGGGTACCTCATCTTCCATAAGGCCAGTTTGAATGACAAGCTCCTCAGTAATAGATAAATCTGAATAAAAAATACTTAGAAGACACTCACTACTGTATGTATGAGAGTGGGGAGAAACTTGGATCAAAACAAGGAAACATGATTTTTCTTAGGTGAAAAGGTTTCTAGGACAAGTTTACATGTAAGGATATAATTATGAAGGTTGAAAAAGTCAATCAGATTGCAATGTTTTCTCAAAATGCCTAGTAAATGATGTAAATAACATTAAAATCCTATACACATAAAACTTTTCTTCTGAGGATTTCAAAGAGCTTTATAGACATTGTCTTAATGGCTCATAACAAGGATTATCATTCCTAATTCACATATGGAAAAGAGAAGGTCAACTATGCCATTCTCCAAGGCCCTATCAAATGTGTCATAACACACCATAACAATAAGTCATATTTTCGTACTAAAACTTACAGCAAATAGTCTGCTTTCAAATAAAAGTCTTTTTCAAAAAATGTTCTTATGGATATTTATGAGGAAGTTCAAAAGTTTCAAATTGATCAGCAGTAATGAATCAAAAATAAAAAGAATTCAGTACAGTTATTTTCAACAGTGAAGAATAAGTCAACCAGTAATTTCTCCCCCCACCCTCACCCCCTTTCTGGAGAGAGAAAACTCCAAAACATATGGCCCAGGAAGAAAATCTGTACTCATTTATAGCAATGAACTGGCTTTTACATCTCTGCAGCTCGAGTAGGCAAATGACTTCACAGGCAACAGCTTCCGTATGTTTCATATTTTTAACATTGACCGTTCATAATAAAGATTCTTTGATCCCAGATCAAATGTTTGAATCAATTTCTCTACACTTACTCAGAGTCACCATTATAAAAGCTCCCTTCCTTCCCACCTCAGATGTTCCAGCCCTTCCTGCAATCAGAACCATCTCCATTTGTCACCTTCTCCGTGGGACTTCCCACCCCTTTGCTGTGGTTTTTAGCTCTGCTCGTTAACCTCTCGTACAAAAGAGGCACAGTAATAAATAATTTTTGTACATAATAAGTTAACTGCAATAAATAAGGTTCCTCTGAGGAATTCGCAGGCATCTTTAATAAAACTGAAAACTCATGGTGGTATGGTTAGTACAAAAAAATATGAACCTCTCCCAATCAGAAAAAAATCCTCAGTAGGTGAGGCCTTTCCCTACCTGCAAGAAAAATAAAAATAAAAACTTAAATATATTTTTTAACAACTAGATTATATTCCTGGGATTAGAAATGGAAAAAGCAAACTGAAACGTAAAGCCTCAAATAAAAACAAAAGACCAAAAGTCTAGATAAATAGTAAGTAAAAGCATCAAATAAAAAGAAAAACCTAAGCAATGTTAAAAATTTAGAATATCTTCAACATAAAATTATTTTTAAGTGATTCCAAGGCCTTTTTTTAAGGCCTTATTGAGGAGCAACATTTTTTAATATAACCTTAATTGCTAAAACCTTATAAACTGGATTTTGATGGGGCCGGCCCTGTGGTGTAGTGGTTAAGTGCGCGCGCTTCGCTGCTGGGGGCCCGGATTCAGATCCCGGGCGCGCACCGATGCACCACTTGTCAGGCCATGCTGTGGTGGCGTCCCACATAAAGTGGAGGAAGATGGGCATGGATGTTAGCTCAGGGCTGATCTTCCTCACAAAAAAAATGGATTTTGCAGAAAGGTACTCATTGAACAAAGGCTAATGTGAAAAAAAAATTTAATTTCCTAGTGGTAAATACAAAAAATTTAGTAGTAGAGTAACTGTATTTGGCCCTAATTAGATCTCATGTTGTTAAAAAACAAAAAGAGAGAGAGAGAAAGAGAAAAAAAAAAAAAAGAAAGAAAAGAAGGGAAAGGAAAAGAAAAAAAAGAAAAAGAAAAGAAAAGAGAAAAGAAAAACATCCTAGTGTTAAAAATACCTTTAAAATGAATTGTTTTCGTTCCCCTTGTGTTTGGACTGGTAGACAGGCCATGTTTTAGGATACTTGAGGCTACTATGATTCTTCATTTCAAAATATAGCCAGATATCCCAACAACAAAAAAAATACAGAGTGCTAATTCAGACCTTGTTCTTAGTATTTGTAAGTATGAAAACGGCGTATTTTAAGTACTAAATACAAGGGGTCTTGAGTTGTTTATAGATTTAGCAACATTGTTCTGAACAAAGTTGAACTTTCCTGGCTTTGTACAAAATAAGTTGTTGCATATATCATTCACCCATCCCAATGATTACAGATTACCTTGCACACAGTAGCAAACTGTTGGTTATTTCCTGCTCCAACTACAAGATATCCATCCTTGGTTTTAAAAGCCTAAAATAAATAAATACATACGTAAATATATAATTTTATACATTGAGAATACCTCAAAAGCTGTGGCTTTAATTTCTAAAATTTCTATACAGAAAGCTTGCTCTAAAGCTATATCATTAAATCAGTATCAACTAATTAGTCTGCTTTTTCTCTTATATTTGCATACTTGTTTGCATTTGGGATTTTCAAAGCATTTTCTGGCTCTTCCACTAGCTGTTATAACATGGAGGTAGGAGGTGACTTAGAAAAATAAAGAAAATACTGGAGTTTCATTATAACTCATAACATGAAATTCTGTGTTCATTATAGTATGGATTAATGTTGGATTTTTCCCAGGCCGGCCCCGTGGCTTAGCGGTTAAGTGCGCGTGCTCCGCTACTGGCGGCCCGGGTTCGGATCCCGGGCACACACCGACGCACCGCTTCTCCAGCCATGCTGAGGCCGCGTCCCACATACAGCAACTAGAAGGATGTGCAACTATGACATACGACTATCTACTGGGGCTGTGGGGAAAAAAAAGGAGGAGGATTGGCAATAGATGTTAGCTCAGAGCCGTTCTTCCTCAGCAAAAAAGAGGATTAGCATGGATGTTAGCTCAGGGCTGATCTTCCTCACAAAAAAAATAAAATAAAATGTTGGATTTTCCCAAAGTTTTATGTTTTGTTTGTTTCCATTTTTCCTTCTAGGGCAAAGAGCAAGAGGCCTTATTGTTTTCTTCAAAGTATAAGAAGAATAAGTAGATGGAAGGAAGGAAGAAGGGAGGGAGGGAGGGAGGAAGGAAGGAAGGAAAGAAGGAAGGAAGGAAGGAAGGAAGGAAGGAACTGCGAGAGGGAGGAAGGAAGGAAGGAACTGAGGGAGGGAGGGAGAGAGGAAGGAAGGAGAGAAATATCATGGGAGGCTTGGGAGGGAGGGCAGGAGGATGAGTGAACTGACAGAGCTACATTTTGTCTTTGAAGACCTCAGAGGTAAAGTTTTAGGCAATTTTTACTTTTTACTAAGTGAAAATTGACACATCTGGATCTCTGGACCCCATGTAGCTTTATGTACCTCAAAATATCTGTCCCTTTTAGGATAAACATTCATTTGGGCAGCAACAGAAGTATAAGTAACTGATACTCCCACCTCCATAGTCCTAGCCCCTCTGGAGAACTTTTCAGCACTCTCTTCTCCACATTTGATCACAGTGCTGGTTGGAGGAATCAAACTTCACCCTCAGAAGGCCTCATTCCGCTTTCCTTAAGTAAATGAGTTCCTTTAGTGTCCTTCCTTTCTATGTAAAAATTGCTCTGTATCTTCACCTACTTTTTCTTCACTTACTCTGGCCTCTGGGAAAAATGTCTTCTATCCTCCTTGGCAGGGCTTACTCCTGTGCTGATCTTGGTGTACCTTCACTCACAATCTTCAGAACCCTGCTCAATCATCCTTAATCTCTTCCTTTCTATAGATCTTTTTCTTCTGCCTACGTATAGGATCATGCCTACAGGCTGTTTGTTTGCTTGCTTTTTTTTGCAGGAAAAGGGTGAGTTGGGGAGTGGATAAGTAATGTGAAGTAACAATGTGTATTGCCAAGTATAATGCGAAGAAAAGTTTTCAAAATTTTGGATCAGTGACATGTCAACAAGTTTACATTTTTGAGTGTGCTCATTTCCTTTTAATTAATGAAGTAATGCCTTTCTTCCTTAAGCCTGAACCATACCATGAAATACATCTTTACCAATATAAAATTTTTAAAATTTTAAACAGAGATAACTAGTTAATGATCATAGGAAAGTGAAGACTGAATAGTAGCTGAGTCCCTAGAACATAATTAGACTAAAGATCACCAAATAGATTTGTAAGGATGAAGGTAAGAGTATGAGTTCTTTAAAATACTTGTTCCCTGTTATTGTTGTTACAGTGTTTATTTAATAAGTATATTTTACATAAGAACTTTTTAAAAAAATACTACTGTGCTGAAGAGTAAATGTTTACATCCCCACAAAATTTATATGTTGAAATCCTAACCCCAGTGCCACGGTATTAGGAGCAAGAACACAGCCATCTATGAACCAGGAAGTAGGTTCTCACCAGACACTGAGTCTGCCAGCACCTTGATCTTGGACTTCCCAGCCTTGAGAACTGTGAGAAAGAAATGTTTGTTGTTTAAGCCACCCAGTCTATGGTATTCTGTTATAGTAGGCTGAACAGATAAAAAATTGTCACTGAGAAGTGAGGTTCTACTGTAACAAATACCTAAAAATGTGTAAGCAGTTTTAGAACTAGTTAATGGGTAGAGGCTGGAAGAGGTCTGAGGCACATGCTAGAAAAAGTCTACATTGCTGTGAATGGACTGTTAAGGAAAATTCTGTTGAAAGCTCGGAAAGGAAAGAGCTGTAGAGATAGGCTCAATCTTCTTGGAGAATACCTAAGTAATCCTAAACAGAATGTTGGTAGAAATATGGACAGTAAAGGCCATTTTGATGAGGTCTCAGATAGAAATAAGAAACATGTTATTGGAAGGAAACTGGAGGAAAGGCAATCCTTGTTATAAAGTGGCAAAGAACTTGGCTGAATTGTGTTCATGTTGTGGTGTTTCATGGAAGGTAGAACATGCAAGTGACGAAACTGGATATTTAGCTGAAGCTATTTCTAAGCAAAATGTTGAAGGTACGACTTGGCTCCTTCTGACTGCTTATAGCACAACATGAAAAAAGAAATAACTAAAAGACAGAATTGTTAAGCAAAAGGGAAGCAGAAATTAAAGATTTGGAAAATTCTCAGCCTATCCATATTATCAAATATGAGAAAGCGTGTCAGAAGAAAACACTAAGTGTGTGGCCAACTGACTGTGTGATAAGATGTCCTTCAGTAGGTGAAGGCATAATAAACTGTGATACATCCAGGCAATGGAATATTATTCAGCACTAAAAAGGAATGAGCTATTAAGCCATGAAAAGACATGGAAGAACCCTAAATGCATATTACTAAGTGAAAGAAGCCAATCTGAAAAGCCTACATACTGTATGATTCCAACTATATGACATTCTGGAAAAGGTAAAACTATGGAGACAGCAAAAAGATCAGTGGTTGACAGGGGTTGGGGGAGGGAAGGTTACAAGGCAGAGCACAGAGGATTTTTAGGGCAGTGAAAATACTGTGTATGATACTATAATGGCGGGTAAATGTCATTATACATTTGTCTAAACCTGTTGAATACAAACACCAAGTATGAACCCTAACGTAAACTAAGCACTTTGGATGATTATAATGTGTCAGTGTAGGTATATCAATTGTAACAAATGTAACTCTGGGGGGGGATGTTGATAATGGGGGAGGCTATGCATGTGTAGAGGGAGGAGGTGTATGGAAAATCTCTGTACCTTCTGTTCTAAACCTAAAACTGCTCTAAAAAATAAAATTTTTTTTTTAAAAAAGGACAGCAGGAAGCATCCATGCAGTGATGATAATGTTCTCTATCTTGACAATATCAATGTCAATATCCTGGTTCTGATAATTGTACTATAGTTTTGCAAGATGTTACCAATGGAAACTGGGTAAAGGGTACACAGGATCTATCTCTATTATTTTTTAAAACACATGTGAGTCTACAATTATCTCAAAAATTTTTTTAAAGTTTAATTTTAAAAAGATGATGATGTATTAGACTAGGGCTCTGACAACAGAGATGGAAGAAAATAGTTTCAAGAAATATTTAGGTGGTAAAATCTACTGGAGTTGGTAATGACTTGAAAATGATGTTTGAGAGTTGAAGGCTGAGGGAGAGAAAGGTGTTGTGGATGATGTTTAGGTTTCTGAGGAGCTTCTGTGATACTCCAGTGGAAATTCGAAATGAGTACAACTCGGAGACCAGATGAAAGTCTGAACTGTCGATAAAACTTGGGAGTCACTTGCTTGTAATCTATAACTGAAGCTATCAAATGGATGAAGTCATTTAGGAAGAAAGTTCAGACTGTAGAGTAGGGGAAAAACAGGAGCCAAGGGCTGAGTCTGAAGGACACCTTCACTGGAAGTCCAGGGAGAGTTAACCAGAGAGTAAGATGAGGACTGAAGAATGCCCACAAGGTGGTCTTTCATTGCTTCAGCAAATGCCGTTCTGGGGTCATTATGTGGACAGAATGCAGTTTGACGTGGATCAAGGACTGAGTAACAGGTAAGGAAATGAAGAGAGCACATGCAAACATCTGTTTCAGAAGTTTAGCTCTAAAGGAGAAGAATAAGTAAAGGACTGAGAACACAGGAAGAGCATGGATGCAGATGCAGGTCCGCATGTTGGTTTGGTGGTGGGAAGCTGAGGAAGTTCCCACTGGATGCTTCTACTTTCTTGTGAAATAAGGGGTGAGTTCATCAACTGAAAGTAGAGTTGGGAGATGTGAGACTGGAAAACTGAAAAGAGTGGAGAAGTTCTGATGTATCACTGAAGAGAGTGGGAGAGCAGAGTGACCAGATAAACATAATTGGAATACTGATGTGGTGAGAGCCCAGTTGAACGATATTCTCCATCATCTCTCAGTTACAGAGATAGAGTAAATGGATATTTGCATTCACTAGGGTTTTGTCAGATGGATATGACAGAAAGATACAGGTGTAGGAAAATTAGAAAACTAGCCAGAATGTTATTGAGAGATGAGCCATGGACCATCTGAATATGGAAGAAGGTGGTGAAGATAGGAGGAGGTTATGGATAGGGCAAAGGGAGAGGTGTCAGTGGATAAGAAATCCTGATGAAGTCAAAGAAAAGTCATACTGGAAACAGATGAACATGGAAGGTGGAAGAACAAGAGACTATGGATGGTCAGAATGTAAAATGCTTCATTCAGTGATTATTGAAGTGAAGCAGTTTCAGTGTGAGGTAAGAGCCAGAGTGTAAGGTGCATAAGATAGTTGCTGATAGGAGGTAGGGACTCAGTAAATATCATTATCATTAAATAATTACTAATATACTAGGTCCTACCTAAAAGGAACTCCCTAGGGTATTTTAAGCCCTTAGATCCTGGCTCCTGGGCCCTCATCTACTCTGTAAACCCCTCCTCTCTCCCTCCTCCTCATTCCCTTGGTTGCCTCTCTCTCCATACCAGGCAAGATAAGTGACAACATGCCATGCACAGACACCACTAGCAGGCTTTCCATCACAAGGAGAACTCAAATCAAAAGCATTGAATTGGGCTGCAAACACTCATGGCTGGGATGTTACTCTTATAAGGAATTCAAGCCTCGGGAGGAAAGAAACAATTGCTTCTGCATGAAATGATGGGGGAGGGGGCAGCAGGGGCAAGTGTCTATAGTTTTAAAAGGACAAGGCCAAAACTAAGCCTTTCCTCATAGGAGACCAGATTTTATGATTCCTGGGCGGGGGGCGGAATGCTTCTTACTATGAGTTGTGCTTATTCAAGGGTGACAAGTTTCACTGATAGGGAGACCACACAGAAATCGCATGGTTTTCTTCACATTCTAGTCATGATAAACCTCCTCTCTTGGAGAGGAAGGTATTTTTCAGACTGAGAAAATATTGATGGGTGAAGTGATTACATGTCCCAAGGAAACTGCACAACTTATGAGCAAATCGGGACACATGTAAAGACAAGAGGGCATGGGCGTTCAGAATTTAAACCCTCTAGTTAGAGCAGTTTCAGATGTTAAATGTGACCACACCTGAGAGACCGAGGGGTGGAGATGTAAGATACAGGAGTAGAGAATATTGAGCAGATGTGAAGGCAGAGAAATAACAGGGTCATTCTGGAATTCCCACTGCTCTTGGAAGTTTCTATTGCTTCCCAGATACTCTGCTTTCTGAGCTTCCAGGCATGCTAACCTGGTTTGATAACATACTAATTATTGAGCTCACTAAAGATAAAACCACCGAAGGACCTCTAGAACTTCTGTATCAACTCTATATATCAGATGATCAAATAAAAAAAAGAAAAAAGTAAAACTGGAACTTCCTGTGTCACCCTCTTAAGCTACCATATCAATACATCATTATTTTCTCTGGTCTAAATAAAGTATGTACAATTGTTAGCGTGTCTACTTCAAAAACAAGAGCACAAACTTGAAGCCCTCCCAGAGCTATTTCACTTTTAACAAGATTTTCTTCCACAAAAGGTAACCATTGCTAAATGACTTCATCATCCACTGGAAAAAGACATTCCAAGAAGTTTAACTCACTGCCATGAGAATGTTTTCTGGAATGTCAAACAGCTGCTGACTTTGAGCCCGTGTTAGTACAGCATGACAAATATAGAGCACTATTTCCTATCACCAACAGTTCAGCTCACCTTATGGTGCTTTTGCTGGCTGAGCCAGATGGCAGTGAGGCACAAACTGCTTACAACTCAAGAACAGTGTCATCTACGGGATGGAACTGTGCAACAGTGGTAAATGAGCCCAGGAGTCTCTAATTTCATCTACTACCTATTTGGCTTTGTCTGCACATTTTTTCATAGGTAATAAGCCATTTTTGAGGACCCATTTCTAAATACAAGCCCTTGCTTTGAATTCTAGAATAGACTTGAAAGCAATATTAGGTACTGATTTCCTGCCACCCCGGAGCCAGGCCAATACGGATTTGCCAATTCCATAGGAAGTTTGAATGTTCAAAGATATTCTTGAAGTTATTCAAACAATTTAATCTCATTTCAAATCAAACATATCTAGGATTTTCAATCACTCAGTTTCTGATACTGGGTATGGAGGCAATGGCAAGGAAGGAAATGGAAACTGTCTTAAATTTTTTATATTCTTCACAAATTGTCAATGGACGTTATTTTCTTATAAAAGAAGTCCTTTGTGAGGAAAGCGTGTGTTACTCAAGAAAGCAATCATCGTGTATCTTGGACACAACGTAAAATGGCACAGGGAGTTATCTTTCCTGGAAAGTATGTAACAGAAACTGGTTTTGATGATCCCGAATTGATTATATTACAAAGAATCTTAAGCCAGATTATTTGGAGTAGGCCGCCAAAAACACTTACTATTTAATGGAAAGTAACCAAAAAATTCTGGTCAAGAGTCCATATCGATTTTTAAGGAGCACTACAAGGTAAAAATTTCTTGACCATGTTAAGCATTTTTAAGTGTTCTTCATTTTATCTCAAACATGTTACAACAATCACAGTTGCATATTAGTTATGTAATATACATGAAAATAACATTTCTGACAAAGAGCCTACGTTTATTTCAGAGTAGTTAAAAGCATTCATAGACCAGAACTTTACTCAAGCTGTTACCACAACATTTCACCTTCAAGCAAAGGATCAGCTAGAAGAGGATAGTAACTATAGTTACAATAAAAATATTCCAAAGTGGATTACAGAGTGGATAGCCAACAAAGTTTTTTAAACATATCTTAATTTTATCATATCTCAAGATTTATCAATGATAAAGCATACACAGTAAGACTAGGATTAGGGGAGGCCCTGACATTAGACCTGCCCACCAGGCCTAAAGAGGCATTGGCATACAGGCCCAGCTCACAGCAGAATATGGAAGGTTTGAATAAGCATACTTCAGGAAAGCAGTCAGCAAGATAAAGTATAAGGGTATGGAAAGGAAATGGGGTGAGAACGTTGATAAAATAATTCTTGAAAGTCATATAGTAGGTAGTTGCCCCTGAGATGTATAGGCAGAGGCTGCAAGGTCCCAGTTATAGGAATGAGGCTCAGAGACTTGCCTCCAAATTCCCATATGAGGAATTGTGGAAACAAGGCAAAGAGTGGAGGGACAGGAACGAGGCAGTTAACTAAATAAGCTTAGAGAATATAAGCAAAAGCAGAAGCCCAAGCCTTTGAACAAAGGCATATGAAGCAATGAAAGTGACCTCTGGTGAGCATGGGAGTCTGGCTGCCAGATAAGAATAACTTAGAGCCCAACATGCTAACCTACTGCAGTTATACCTAGCATCTAGGAAAATATCTGGCATAATAGGAGCTTAATACATTTTGTTAAATAAAGGCCAATATATTAGTGCTGGATCACAGCAAACTGGGCAATTTCAGAAATATTAGACACTATACAAAAGGCTTGGTGGCAAAACTGGGAAGCATGAAGTAGAAGAGGTGAGGAGTGTCAAGGACCGAAAGATGAGGACCCACTGAGAATGACAAACACACTAAGAATCAAGTCCCGCAAAAAAACTTCCTTCCTTGCAGATGATTGCCTAAGTTTAAGGGTGAAGACAAGTTCAAGGGGAGATGGAGAATATAATTCCAGTAGGAGTTCCAGATGTGTCCTGTAGTTGGAACAATAAGGGACTCAGTCTCTCTAATTAAGTACTTCTCATTCTTCTTACCATGGTCAAAATTTAGCCCATTCGCAAGACATCCCTCCCATTTTCAGAGGCCATTTTGTTCTCTGGAAGATCTCTTCCTTTATCTCCCCCTAGCATCTAGTCATAGGCTAGGTTGGACCTATGTTGGACTATCAAGGATCCATTCATACTGCTACCACCTCCAACCACCAATTCTATCACCATCACCCCAATCCAGTACCCATGGCAGATGTTGCTATGTAACTCTGGCTCTCTCTCTTGAAGCATACAGGATCAGCTTTAGTATTCTTTCCAGGAAACACTCAGATAGCTACTACAAAGTAATTGGACATGAACTGGAAATAAAATTTATTTTCCCTCCAAATATAAAAGCGGTTCCTCTATAGAGGCTTGGAATCTAAAGTATAACAGATTCTCAAAACATCTGTGGGCTTGGCCCAAAGACCATGAGAAGCATTAATGGCTACTCAGCTTACTCAGTGGAGAATGAGCACTTATGGGAAGGCCATGCTAACTCACAGAAGCAGGTAAGATATAGTCCTCAGGGGATAACCAAGTAGCTAAAACAAGTCAACTCCAGGGTCAGAAAAAGCTTAGAAGTCTCCATCTTAAATATTTATAGACATTTCTCACTGAGGAAAGTGATGGAAAAGGTGGTAGGCTGCGAGCAGCTTGTTGAGATTGCCATATTCCAGGGTCTGGACTGGTTCTTTAAGGACTCATTCCTTCTCCCGGGTGATCAGGACCTGGGAGCCTAACTCAGGCCATCTAACATGCATGTGAGGTTAAGATAGATACCAGAAAGATGAATTGCTACAATATAATGAGAAAGAATTATATTAGAAGCCCGAATTCTTGAAGACTAAATGATCAATGAATTCTCTCCTTGGAAAACTAATAATCAGAAGACAAAATTATTAGAGTTAAGCATGGACTAGTTACTTCTTGTCTCAAGTCTTCATGAATCTGGATACTGAGTCAAGCCTGAATCTGTCAATGGAAGGGTCAACAGATCCTTTATGTGTATGGAATAAGAAGCCGGGGAAAAATGGACCCAGGCTCGTTCAACAGAGGGAGTCATGTTGAATAGCTAGGGGACTGAGGTCTCAAAATGTACCTCAACCATTTCCATTTCATGAAATATTCACAAGAAAAAACAAGATGCAGTCTGAATATTACTCTGTACATTCCTGTTTCAATCACTGGTCACACAAGAGTTAAACTCACATGGGCACATACACCATGACTGAGGTCATGGCAGTGTTATGCAAGATTCTTTTGCTTCACAATTTAGACCAACTAGGAAGTTGTCCCTTCCAAAGTAACTTAACAGCAGAGCCATTAGAAGAATTCTTCCAAAACAACCTGAAAAGAATTTCAGTAAGTCCTTCCAGTAGGTCAGAAGGTGAAGAAAGCAAGAATTCTTTTCTCATCTCCATAACCACTTAAGAGAAGATATTTGGTATTTTTATGCCCCCCCTGCCAACATTAACAGGTCTTATTAGCTAAAAGGTCAAGGGTAGCAGGAGATTTTGTTTTATTTTAGAGTTTACTTATCTGTTTGAATAATTGTTATCTTTTAGTTCCTCTAGGATTCATGCTCTGTAAATAAAGGCAGAAACTAATTAAGAATTTTTATGCATAATAACAGAATGTGCTGGAAGTAATTTATCATTGCCTGTCTCCTCAAACACAATTCTTCTTGTCAATTACATCAAATATGTTTAATTTCTACTCCACCCCAAACCTCCCTGAAGAAGCAGCTCTATACACCATGTGACCCACCATTCTTCATCCCTGGTTGACTAGAAGAGTGTGGATACCACTCTCAAGCCAACCAATAGATTTACTGAGCAGGAATCAACTACATTAGCTTGAGAATTCAAGAGGTCATGTGGAAGTGGGCCTGATAGCCATATTAGGGTTAAGTAAGTAAGAAAGCCTCAGAAAGACTAAAACTGAGACAAAATACCAGACTACACAAAGGAAACAGACACAGACTAAGCAACTGCAGCATGTCTGATGGCATCCTGATTCTCATGACACTGAACTACACTCCTGTTTCTGCAAAATCTTCCATAGCCTTACAATAACCTCCCCCTTATCCACTCCCATCCCTATTTACCAGTTTGACTGCATTTCTGTTTGTTAGAACCAAAAGAGACTTAATCATGGATTTCCTAAACTGTTCTATATGATGCAAATTCAGGGCCAACACATAACTCGAGCTTTCTTGCATAGTGGAGTTTTGGTGAAGCAGTGAACAAGAAGGCTGGGTCTATATCTTATGGGCTCATTCTCTATTTGCCTAGCACAGGGCCTGACATATAGGAGGACCTTATACTTATTTGAAAATGACTTTTTACTAGAGATTTTAAACTCTAGCATTTCCCAAACTAGTTCTACAAAACACTGTTCCATAAAGTGTTGATAACAATCTTCCCTCTCTCTTTCTCTCTCAGCACCACACGCACACGTGTATTCACACACAGACACACGCACAAACACACACACACATACAAACCTTTTCTTCACTCAAGTAAGTTTGAGAAATGCAAGTTCAACAGCTTTTTTTTCCACTCTACTTTTCAAAACCCTTAATGTGCTAGTGAATTTATGAATCTTCAACGAGAACCCTAGAATTTTTTTAAAGGAGTTTCACAAATTAGTTTGAACATGAAACTCTTTTTTGAAAGCATACCAATTAATTCTTCTCTCAGAAGAGTGTTCCATAGAACAGTTCAAAAAGGGTCAGGTAACCTAGCAGACCTATACAGGAGCAAGGACCCTGCCGACAGCCAGAAGAATCTATAGAATGTGATCTTTCATTTTCTCCAGCATTAGTGTCACAAGTTAGCTGACTTCTTTAAAGTGTGATTTAATATTACCTTCTAAAGGATAAACTATGTTTGCAATTTTATGAGAGTCCCTAAATAAAGGCTTTGGCTAAAGGCCAAAAGAAAACTGTTGTGACTTATTTTACCTTAATCCATATTTTCCATACAATAAGCTTAATTTTTTTAACATGATAGTTAATTATTTAGATAGGTTTTTTTTTTAAATGAACAAGAAATCTTGTTAATCAAGTATTCTGAACAGAGAATGACATTTGCAAAGACCAAATAGTTTAAGTTCTTTAGGAACTTCTCTCCATGTGTTGCTAAATTAAAATTCAGTTTTAATTATCTAACTATATAAAATAAATTATTGTGCTTCTCAGATAGTAGTCCCTCCTGCTTCCATTTCCCTATTATCCATTCATTCCTTCCTTGCCTCCTTGTAATATGGCTACCATCCCAGCACTCCACCCAAACTATTCTCACATGACATCTTAATCACGATATTTTTTCTTCAAAGTCCTCACATTTCTTTTTTTTTTTTTTTTTTTTTAATTTTTTGTTTATTGCAGTAACATTGGTTTATAACATTGTAAAAATTTCAGGTGTACATCATTGTACCTCTATTTCTGCATAGATTACATCATGTTCACCACCAAAATACTAATTACAACCCATCACCACACACATGTACCCAATTATCCCTTTCACCCTCCTCCCTCCCCCCTTCCCCCCTGGTAACCACCACTCCCATCTCTGTCCCTATGTGTTTGTTTATTGTTGTTATTATCTACTACTTACTGAAGGAAATCATACGGTTTGACCTTCTCCCTCTGACTTATTTCACTTTGCATCATGGCCTAAATGTCCATCCATGTTGTCACAAATGGCTGGATTTCATCGTTTCTTATGGCTGAGTAGTATTCCATTGTGTATATATACCACAGCTTTTTTATCCATTCGTCCCTTGATGGGCACTTAGGTTGCTTCCAAGTCTTGGCTATTGTGAATAAGGCTGCAATGAACACAGGGGTGCATGTACCTTTGCAAATTGGTGTTTTCAAGTTCTTTGGATAAATACCCAACAGTGGAATAGCTGGATCATGAGGTAGTTCTATCGTTGATTTTTTGAGGAATCTCCATACTGTTTTCCATAGTGGCTGCACCAGTTTGCACTCCCACCAGCAGTGTATGAGAGTTCCCTTCTCTCCACAACCTCTCCAACACATGTTGTTTCCTGTCTTGTTAATTATAGCCATTCTGACGGGCGTGAAGTCCTCACCTTTCTTGATCTCCCTGCCCCTGATAACTAGCCTCTCCTGTTTTACCCTGGGGAGAAACTACATAATCTTACTTCCTTCCAATTCCAATTCCTTCTTGTCTGTGAGATTTCCTGAGCTTTTCTCCTCTACTGACCTCTCCTTCTTCTCCTTATCCTTTGACTCTGTGACCTCATTCACTCCCAGAGATTCAACTGTGACTTCTATAGGAATTCTCTTTGTAACACTGACCCACTCCAAGCTCTTATACTAAATTCTTGAAAGTCAGTAATCAAAATAGAACTAATTAACTACCCTCTAAAGCAAGACTGGGACAAGTTGGGAAACTGCACCCAGGGAACACCCACATAAAGCTAGGACATATAAAGGGATATTCTACCAGTGAAAGTGTAAATGAGAAAGACCCACTCACAAGAAAAGGAGGGGGAGAAAAAGGCTCCCCTAAATAATCCTAATCATGGCCTTTCCTTAAAGAGGTTCAAGTTTATCTGTAGAGTCTAGATAGCAAAAGACAAAAAATAAACAAAAAATTAGTCCTTGCTTTCTATTGCCTTGGGGTGTTATACAAGAAGTAAATACAAATCCTGTTTAGAAGGACACTCTGAACCTAAATTGAAGGGGATTTGCACTGAGATACCCCAAGTGTCTTTGAGCCCAGAATCCAACATTATACAATATACAAGGAAATAAACTACCATGAGCAGGAGTTGGCAGAAACAATAAGGAGCAGAATTAGAATGATAAGATCTTCAAATAATGGTGTTTTCAGATATAGAATATAAAATAAGATGGCTAAAATGTTTTTAAAAATGAGGGATCGGTTCAAAGATAAGAGAAAAATGTGTTCCTCTCAAAACAAATGAACATTTTTAAAAGAACAAGATACAGGTTTTGAAAATAAAAATATAATTGAAATTTAAAACTCAATGGACAGGTTACAGAGTTTATTAGAAAGCTAAAAGGAAAATTGTAGCCTGGAATAGAGATTTTTAAAAATTAGCTACAATTTAGCAGAAAGAAGAAGAGATCAAAAGTATAAAAGTGATATTAAGAGACAAGGAGATTAAAATATCCAATTGGAGTTATATATGAAGAAAACAGAAAGAATGGAGGAAATGCAATAAATAAAAGGATGATGCTCGAAAATATACAGAAATGATAAACTCTGTAAACTCAACGAATCCCAAGGGAGACAAATAAAAAGAAATGCATAATTTGATAAACCATAGTAAAACTGAAGAGTATCAAAGACAAAGTAAAGATGTGAACATCAGCCAAACAGGAAGGATAGATTACCTGTAAGAATTTCATTAAGACTGGCAGTAGAAACCTCAACAGCAATTATAGAAGTCAGGTGATAATGCTGAGATATACTAACTGTCAACATAGAATTTTATATTTAACTAAAATATTCTTGGAGGAGCGAAGTCAAGATGGCGGCGTAGGTAGACTCTGAACTCACCTCCTGCCGCAGACACAGCCAATTTACAATTACTCATGGAAAAATTACCCCTGAGACAGAACTGGTAACTGGATAAGAGGAACTCCTGCAACAACGGACAATCCTATTTGAGGTGGAAGAGGCAGAAACTCCCTTCTGGAGAAGAAAAACGCCGCCTTCACAAGGTGCCGGCTTCACCGCCGCAGGGAGCAGCCCAAAGGTATGCAGCCTCCCTGGAGGAGCGGGGCCCTAAGCCGGGGAGCGCCCCTGCTGTGGGCATTTTGTGGACCCAGCACAATCAAGATGAGTGGCATAATATCTGAATTTGCCTGCTACTAAAACATTGGGGAATACCCCCAGAAAAGCTGGTTCACAAAGAAATTAAAACCGGCGCTTAAAGGGCCCACGCACAAACTCACCTGTTTTAGAAAGCAACCTAAAATCACCAGAAAGAAAGGTGCACAGTGCGTTGGTGAAAAGAGACTCACCTGATAGGGCCTGAGGGCACTGCAGTGAGAGGTGAGACTTCTCCAGGGACTGGGACATTGGCAGCGGCCATTGTTGTGGCCTGGTGTGGGTGTGCTGACACAGACGCCATTGGAGTTCTCCCTGAGGCCTGCTAGCCCAGGGTCTCCTCCACCCGCTAGAGCACCGATTCAATCCAGCTCAGCCAAGGCAGGCAGCCCACGCTAGAGACTGGCCCCACCCTGCAACAAGCCCTCAGGCAACTTCTGGGCCTCAATAGATTGGTGACTAGATTCTCTGCAGCCTGGCAACTGAGCCGAATTCAGTGGGGCAGGGCGTGCATAAGGAGCGGGTGGAGAGTGTGGGGCAGTGGTGGAGTGTGTGGGGCTCCGGCTGTGGAGAGAGTGGGTCTGCTTCGGGAGGTCGGGCTGTTCACACGGGGCAGGACTGTGTTGACGGCGTGTGTGGACCTGTGGGCAGCAGGGCTTGTCAGCTGCAGAAGACTTGTGCTTCTCAAAGACCCACATAGGGGGTTTGCCCCACCTTCCAAAGCCTGAAACAATTGGGTGGTCCCGTGCCTGAGGCCAGCCCCACCCAGCTGCAATCCTCAGAGAGCTGACAAGAGACCTAAAGGCTGGAGGCTTATAGCAAGTGGGCCCTGAGCCTAACAACCTGCCACGCTGGGAGCCTACTCACTTAAAAGAAATACTGCAACACAAATGTGGTATTAGAACTTGCAGCCAACTGTGCTGGGGCTCCCAACACATGATTAAGAGACTGAAGGGCTCACAACAACTACAAGCAGCTGAGCATTACAACAGCTGGCCAGGAGCATAACTCGGCCTCCCTGGGCGCCTACAGGGAGAGCAAACAGGCCACAACAGAAGGACACAGGTAGCCCACATAGGGGTCACCCCTGGAACATTGACAACTGAGGAAAGCACACTGCAGGCCTCCTAAGCCATCACTTACATAAAGTCACCTATCCAAGAGCAGGAGATGTAGCTGACTTAGCTAATACGTAGACACGAGCACAGGGAAAGAGGCAAAATGAGGAGGCAAAGGAATACATTCAAAGTAAGGGAACAGGATAAAACCCCAGAAAAGGAACTAAGTGAAACAGAAATGAGCAACCTACCCGACAGACAGTTCAAACAAAGAGTGGTAAGGATGCTCACCGATCTGGAGAGAAGAATAGATGAACTCAGTGAGAATGTCAACAAAGAAATGGAAGATATAAAAAAGAACCAATCAGAAATGAAGAATACAATAATGGAAATGATAAATTCACTAGAGGGACTCAAAAGCAGAGTAGAGGATACAGAAAAACAGATCTGTGAGCTGGACGAAAGACTAGAAGAAATTACCCAAGCTGAACAGGTAAAAGAGAAAAGAATTTGAAAGAGCGAGGACAGTCTAAGGGACCTCTGGGACAACATCTAGTACACTAACATCCATGTTATAGGTGTCCAAGAAGGAGAAGAGTAAGACAAAGGGGCAGAGAATCTATTTCAGGAAATAATAGATGAAAACTTGCCTAACCTAAGGAAGGAAACAGACATCCAGGTACAGGAAGCACAGACAGCCCCAAACAAGATAAACCCAAAGAGGCCCACACCAAGACACATCATAATCAAAATGTCCAGAATTAAAGATAAAGAGAGAATCCTAAAAGCGCAAGACAAAGTCAAGTTACATACAAAAGAAACCCCATAAGGCTATCAGCTGACTTCTCAGCAGAAACCTTACAGGCTAGAAGAGAATGGCATGATATATTTAAAGTGCTAAAAGGAAAAAACTTACAGTCAAGAATACTCTACCCAGCAAGGTTATCATTCAAAATGGAAGGAGAGATCAAAAATTTCCCAGACAAGCAAAAATTAAAGGAGTTTGTCACCAAGAAACCAGTGCTAGAAGAAATGTTGAAGGAACTGATTTAAGGGGAAAAGAGAAGACCACAAATAGGAAAAATTATCTATTTCCATGATAAGAGGGTAATGGATACAAATGCACAAAAAAGAGGTTAGATAGGATATCAAAAACATAAAAGGAGGGAGGAGGGGAGTTAAAGAGTAGAGCTTTCACACAGGTCAAACTGAAGAGACCATCAATTCTGTACAGAAGAAGAAAGGAACAGAGAAGGACTACTAAAACAGTGAGAAAAAAAAAGTTAAAAAATGGTAATAAGTACATACTTATCAATAGCTACTTTAAACATCAATGGACTAAATGCTCCAATTAAAAGGCATAGGGTGGCTATTGGATAAAAAAACAAGAACCATATATATGCTGCAAAGAAGAGATGCACTTCAGACCTAAAAACACTCACAAACTGAAAGTGAAGGGATGGAAAAAGATACACCATGCAAATGGCAATGAAAAGAAAGCTGGGGTAGCAGTACTCATATCAGACAAAATAGACTTTAAAACAATTCTGTAAAAAGAGACAACGAAGGGCATTACATAGTGATCAAGGGAACAATGCAACAAGATGATATAACACTTGTAAATATCTACGCACCCAATGTAGGTGCACCTAAATATATAAAGCAATTATTAACAGACATAAAAACAGAAATACACAGTAACACAATAATAGTAGGGGACTTTAAGACTCCACTTACACCAATAGATAGATCATGGGACTCCATCAAACTAAAAAGCTTCTGCACAGCAAAGGAAACCATCAACAAAATGAAAGGACAACCTAACAATTGGGAGAAGATATTTGCAAACCATACATCTAATAAGGGCTTAATCTCCAAAATATATAAAGAACTCATGCATCTCAACAACATAAAAACACCAACCCAATTAAAAAATGGGCAAAGGACCAGAACAGACATTTCTCCAAAGAAGATATACAGATGGCCAACAGACACATGAAAAGATGTTCAAAATCATTAACTATCAGGGAAATGCAAATCAAAACTTCAATGAGATATCACCTCACGCCCGGCAGAATGGCTATAATTAACAAGACAGGAAACAACATATGTTGGAGAGGATGTGGAGAGAAAGGAACTCTCATACACTGCTGGTGGGAGTGCAAACTGGTGCAGCCACTATGGAATACAGTATGGAGATTCCTCAAAAAATCAAGGATAGAACTACCATATGATCCAGCTATTCCACTGCTGGGTATTTATCCAAAGAACTTGAAAACACCAATGCATAAAGATACATGCACCCCCGTGTGCATTGCAGCGTTATTCACAATAGCTAAGACTTGGAAGCAACCTAAGTGCCCATCGAGGGACGAACGGATAAAGAAGATGTGGTATATATACACAATGGAATACTACTCATCCATAAGAAACGATGAAATCCAGCCATCTGTGACAACATGAATGGACATTGAGGGTATTATGCAAAGTGAAATAAGTCAGAGGGAGAAGGTCAAATATTGTATGATTTCCTTCATTAAGTAGTAGATAATAACAACAATAAACAGACACATAGAGACAGAGATTGGATTGGTGGTTACCAGAGGGGAAGGGGGGAGGGAGGAGTGCGAAAGGGATAATTCAGCACATGTGTGTGGTGATGGGTTGTAATTAGTATTTGGGTGGTGAACATGATGTAATCTGTGCAGAAATAGAAGTATAATGATGTACACCTCAAATTTATACAATGTTATAAACCAATGTTACTGCAATAAACAAAAAATTTAAAAAAAGAAACACAAATTTTGAAAATAAAATAAAATATTCTTAAAGAATGATCCTGAAATAAAGTCATTTTAAAACTAATAAATCTGAGAGAGTGTATCACCACCAGTTCCTCACCAAAGAAATTTCAACTAAATAATATGCTTTAGAAAGAAAGAAATTGAACCTGGAAGGACTGAGATACATAAGGAAATGGTGAGAAAATGAAATAATATATATATATGACTGAATCTAAGAAAACACTGATTTGTAAAATAATGATGATGATGATGATGATGATGATGATGATGATGATGACGACGACGACGATGACTAAGGCAGCAATGGGGATGAACCACTAAGACCTCTCTTCAAGAGAGAATCTGATGTGGGGTGATTTCAGCAAGATGGCAGAACAGGAAGCCCACACCTTCCTTCCCCCAACAGAGACACTGATTCAATAAGAATACATAGACCAATTCTCTTGTGAAAAATCCAAAAAATAGTTAAGAGGATCCTGCACCCCAGGTGAGTGTGAAACCAGCTGCATCAAAGCCAATAGAAAAATTGTGGCACATATTTGCCATAGTCCCTCCCCGGGGCTCAGTGCAGCATTATTGTGAGAAAACTCTCAGCTCCTGGCTTCTCCCTGGGAAGGGAAAGAGAAAACTGAAGTGTATGTTTAATGTACAGACTTCTTGAGGGGCTGCCTGAGAGACTGGTGTCTGTCTTGCCTGAATCTAAGTGCTAATGGGACAGAGTGTTAGGTAGTGAGCTGCTGAGAACAAAGGCAAGGGTTTGGACCAGCACACACTCACTCACCCTAGTCCACCTCCCTGGCTCACTGTGAAAAAAGTGGGAGAAAACCCACAACTCCTGGCTCCTCCCTAGAGAGGGAAACAATTGGAGTATGCATATAATGTTCCAGATTTTTAGGGGGCTGCCCAAGGGACTGGTTTCTGTCTCACCTATTTCAGACCACTTATAGTACACAGCATACTCTACGTGCCTGCGGGACACTGAGAGCAAAAGAGAGCTGGGTAGCATGCTACTAATCCAGAGGATCCACAGTACAACACACAGAGGCCAATACAGTGAAGTGGCCTCTCACTCAAAGGAAGAAGAGAAGAGTGAAGTGTTGCATCCAATATTCTGGCTCCTCAAGGGGCTGCTCAAGGGACTGGTTTCTGTCTCTCCAGCCTCAGACCATGGAGGTGAGAGAACACACACTAGATGTCTGGGGGCCACTGAGACGAAAAGAGAGCTAGGAATTTGCCACACTTCTAGAGAACCTGCAGTACTGCAGACAGACACCAGAGGGAGTGAGAGATTTATGAGCTCCTGACAAAAGAAACTGGCAAATCTAATTGTAAATTTCCACTCACCTGTCCAGAGAAGACACATCCACCAAAAAAGTTTGAGAGACCCCAAGAATCTCTAGCCAGGCTGACTGGTAAAGGTCTTTCCCTGTATGAAGCCAGCCCATAAACACTGAGAATAATGGCTATTTTTTCAAAATCAGGGATCCCAACACACAGTTATAAGGCACATGAAGAAACAAGGAAACATGGCTCCATCAAACAACAAAATTAATCTCTGAAAAACAACCGCAAATAAATGGATATATATAAACTACCTGACAGCGAATTCTAAATAATCATCATAAAGATGCTCAATGAGTTCAGGGAAACTATGTCTGAACAAAGTGAGAATATCAACAAAAAGATAAAAAATATAAAGAATAACGCAGCAGAAATTTTGGAGCTGAAGAATACAATAACTAAATTGAAAAATTCACAAGAGAGGTGCAACAACAGACTTGACAGACAGAAGAAAGAATCAGTGAACTCAAAGACAGGTCATTTTAAATTATCCAGTCAGAGAAGCAAAGAGAAAAAAAATGAAGAAAGTATAAGGGACTTCTGAGATACAACCAAGCAGACAAAAATACAAATATGGGAGTCCCAGAAGGAGATTAGAGAGATAAAGGGGCAGAAAGCTTATTGGAAGAAATGCTGGCTAAAAACTTCCCAAATCTGGGGAAAGGAATCAACATCCAGATTCAAGAAGCCCAAAAAAAAATGCCACGAGAATGAACTCAAAGTCCACACCAAGACACATTATAATCAAAATGTCAAAAGGCAAAGAGAGAGAATTTGAAAGCAGCGAAAGAAAAGCAACTCATCACACACAAAGGGGCCCCCATAAAACTATGAGCAGATTTCTTAGCAGAAGCTTTGCAGACCAGAAGGGAATGGGATGATATATTCAAAGTGCTGAGAGAAAAGAACTGTCAACCAAGAATACTATATCCAGCAAAAGTGTCCTTCAAAATAAAGGAGAAATAAAGACTTTCCCAGATAAACAAAAGCTGCGGAAGTTTACCACCAGTAGACCTGCCTTATAAGAAACTATAAAGGGAATCCTTCAAATTGAAACAAAAGGATACCAGACAGCAATAAGAAATAAGAAAGCATATGAAAGAAGCTTGCTAATAAAAGTAAATACACTGACAAATAAAGAATACTGTAATACTTTAACAGTGGTGCATAAGTCACTTTTAACACTGGCATAGAAGTTAAAAGACTAAAGTATATAAAATAATGCAAACTGTAAAAATATGTTAATGGATAAACATATTGTTTATCCAAAACTAAATCCATATTGTTTAATGTGGAAAGACATGATTTATGACATCAAGAACATAAAGTGTGGATGGTAAAGTAAGAGTAGTGTTTTTGTGTGTGATTGAAGTTAAGAACTTACCTGCTTAAAATATATTATTATAACATAAGATGTTGCATGTAAGCGTCACAGTAACCACCAAGAAAATGCCAATAGAAGATACATGATATAAAATAAGAAAGAAATCAATATATGTCATTACAAAAAAATTAAGAAAGCATGAAGGAAGAGAAAAAGAAAAGTACAAAAAAGCTACAAAACAAAAAACAATTAATAAAATGACAATAGCAAGTCCTTCCCTAACACTAATTACTTTAAATTAAAATAGATTAAACCCTCCTAATCAAGGATATAGAGTGGCTGAATAAATAATAAAACAAGATCCAACTATATACTGTCTACAAGACTGTACAGATTTAGGTACACACATAGGCTGAAAATGAAAGGATGGAAAAGATATTCCACACAAATGGTAACCAGAAGAGATATACTTGTATCAGACAAAATAGACTTTAAATCAAAAAGTGTCACAAGAGATAAAGAAGGATATTATATAATGATGAAAGACTCAATTCACCAGGAAGATACCAAACTTATAAACGTACGTGCACCTAACATCAGAGCACCCAAATAAATGAAGCAAACATTGACAAAACTGAAGGAACAAATAGACAGCAACACAATAATAGTAGGAAATTTCAATACCCCCATTTTCAATAATGGGTAGAACATCCAGACAGATGATCAGTAAGAAATCAGAGGACTTGAACAACACTATAAACGAAATGTACCTAACAGACATACACAGAACATTCCATCCAACAACAGCAGAATACATATTCTTCTCAAACACACATGGAACATTCTCCAGGATAGAATCACGTTAAGTCACATTAGTATTAACAAATTTTAAAAGATTTAAATCATATGAAGTATGACTTCACAATGTAATGAAACTAGAAATCAATAACACAATTGAAACTGGAAAATACACAAAGAGGTGTAAATTAAACAACACACTCTTAGCCATTGGGTCAAAGGAAAAATCAAAAACAAAATTAGAAAATACTTGAAATAAACGAAAACACAACATAACAAATCTTATGGGATGTAGTAAAAGCAGTAATAAGAGAAATGTTCACAGTGTAAATGCCTACATTAAAAAAGAAGAAAGATCTCAAATAAACAACGTAATTTTACACTTCAATAATGTAGGGAAAAAAAGGAAAAGCTAAGCCCAAAGTTAGCAGAAGGAAGGAAATAACAAAGATTAGAGCAGAAATAAATGATATAGGAAGTAGAAACGATAGAAAAAAATCAATGAAACTAAGTTGCTTTTTTTGAAAGGAAAAAATTGACAAACCACTGGCTGGAATAACTAAGAAAAAAATGAAAGATTCAAATAATGACATCAAAAATGAAAGAAGGGATATTATAAAGGATGCCTTAGAAATAAAAAGTATCAAAAGAGACTACTATGAACAATTATACACAAAGAAAATAGATAACCTAGAAGAAGTCTATAAATTCCTAGAAACATACGAACTACCAAGACTAAATCACGAAAGAAACAGAAAGTCGGAAGAGACCTATAACTACCATGAGTATTGAATCAATAATCAAAAATCTCACAAGAAAGCCCAGGATCAGATTGCTTCATTGGTGAGTTCTCTCAAACATCTGAAGAAGAACTAATGTCATTCCTTCTCAAACACTTACAAAAAATTGAAGAGAAGAAAATACTTCCAAACTCGTTTTATGAAGCCAACATTACCCTGATACTAAGCCGGACAAAGACACCACCAGAAAAGAAAAGGACAGGCCAATATCCTTGATGAATGAAATGCAAAAATCCTCAACAAAATACTTACAAACTGAATTCAACAGCAGGTTAAAAGAGTCATACACAATGAGCAAGTGGGATTTACCGCTGGGATGCAAGGATGGTTAAACATATGAGAATCAATAAATGTGATACACCACATTAATAGAATGAAGGATAAAAGTCAGACGATAATCTCAACCGATGCAGAAAAAGCATTTGACAAATTCAACACACTTTCATGATAAAAAGTCTCAACAAACTCAGAATACAATGAAATGACCTTAACATAATAAAAGCTATATATGAACAGCCCACAGCTAACAACATTCTTAACAGTGAAAGTTTTCCTCTAAGATCAAGAAGAAGTCAAGGATGCCCACTCTCACAACTTCTGTTCAACATAGGAATGGACATGCTAGCCACAACAATTAGGCAAGAAAAAGAATTTTAAAAGGTATCTAAATCAGAAAAGAAAAAGTAAAATTGTCCCTATTTGCAGATGATGAGATCTTATATGAAGAAAATCCTAAAAACTCCATACAAAAACTGTTCGAATTACTAAACAAATTCAATCAACTTGCAGGTTACCACATCAACATACAAAAATTAATTGTGTTTCAATATACTACCAATAACCTATCTGAAAAGAAAATTAGGAAAACAATCTTATTTACAATAGCATCAAAAAGAATAAAATACCTAGGAATAACTAAGGAGGTGAAACACATGTATACAGAAAACTACAAAACATTGATGATATTACACATGTTCAAGCTTCTGAGCATGGTCTATACGTATCTTATACATTGTTCTGCTTACATTCTTTTCTTCCCATTCATTTTTCTATCTTGAACTTCAATTTGGATATTTTTTAGTGACTTGTCTGTGAATTCACCAATTCTGTCTTTCGTTTTTTTTTTAATTTTTTATTGTAGTAACATTGGTTTATAACATTGTATAAATTTCAGGTGTACATCATTATACTTCTTTTTCTGCATAAATTACATCAGGTTCACCACCCAAATACTAATTACAACCCATCACCACACACATGTGCTAAATTACCCCTTTCGCCCTCCCCTTTTCCCATCTGGTAACCACCAATCCAATCTCTGTCCCTATGTGTGTGTGTTTGTTGTTATTGTCTACTACTTAATGAAGGAAATCATAAGGTATTTGACCTTCTCCCTCTGACTTATTTCGCTTTGCATAATATGCTCAGCGCCCATACATGTTGTCGCAAATGGCTGGATTTCATCGTTTCTTATGGATGAGTAGTATTCCATTGTGTATATATACCACATCTTCTTTATCCATTCGTCCCTTGATGGGCACTTAGGTTGCTTCCAAGTCTTGGCTATTGTGAATAATGCTGCAATGAACACAGGGGTGCATGTATCTTTATGCATTGGTGTTTTCAAGTTCTTTGGATAAATACCCAGCAGTGGAATAGCTGGATCATGAGGTAGTTCTATCCTTGATTTTTTGAGGAATCTCCATACAGTTTTCCATAGTGGCTGCACCAGTTCGCACTCCCACCACCAGTGTATGAGAGTTCCCTACTCTCCACATCCTCTCCAACATATGTTGTTTCCTGTCTTGTTAATTATAGCCATTCTGCCGGGCGTGAGGTGATATCTCATTGAAGTTTTGATTTGCATTTCCCTGACAGTTAAAGATTTTGAACATCTTTTCATGTGTCTGTTGGCCTTCTGTATAACTTCTTTGGAGAAATGTCTGTTCAGGTCTTTTGCCCATTTTTTAATTGGGTTGTTAGTTTTCTTGTTGTTGAGATGCATGAGTACTTGATATATTTTGGAGATTAAGCCCTTATCAGATGTATGGTTTGCAAATATCTTCTCCCAATTGTTAGGTTGTCTTTTTGTTTTGTTGATGGTTTCCTTTGCTGTGCAGAAGCTTTTTAGTTTGATGGAGTCCCATTTGTTTATTTTTTGTATTGTTTCTCTTGCCCGGTCAGACATGGTGCTTGAAAATATGTTGCTCAGACCGATGTCGAAGAGCGTACTGCATATGTTTTCTTCTAGAAGTTTCACAGTTTCAGGTCTTACATTCAAGTCTTTAATCCATTTGGAGTTAATTTTTGTGTATGGTGTAAGGTAAGGATCTACTTTCATTTATTTGCACGAGGCTATCCACTTTTCCCAACACCATTTGTTGAAGAGACTTTCTTTTCTCCATTGTATGTTCTTGGCTCCTTTGTCAAAGATTAGCTGTCCATAGATGTGTGGGTTTATTTCTGGGCTTTCGATTCTATTCCATTGATCTGTGTGTCTGTTTTTGTGCCAGTACCATGCTGTTTTGGTTACTATAGCTTTGTAGTATATTTTGAAATCAGGGAGTGTGATACCTCCAGCTTTGTTCTTTTTTCTCAGGATTCCTTTACCTATTCGGGGTCTTTTGTTGTTCCATATAAATTTTAGAATTCTTTGTTCTATTTCTGTGAAAAATGTTGTTGGAACTTTGATAGGGATTGCATTGAATCTATAGATGGCTTTAGGAAGTATGGACAGCTTAACTATGTTAATTCTTCCAATCCAAGAGCACGGAATATCTTTCCATTTCTTTGTGTCTTCTTCAATTTCTTTCAGAAATGTTTTATAGTTTTCGGTGTACAGATCTCTCACCTCTTTGGTTAAGTTTATTCCTAGGTATTTTATTCTTTTTGTTGCAATTGTAAATGGGATGGTATTCTTAATTTCTCTTTCTGCTACTTCGTTGTTAGTGTACAGAAATGCAACTGATTTTTGTATGTTGATTTTGTATCCTGCAACTTTACCATATTCGTTTATTACTTCTAAAAGTTTTCTGGTGGATTCTTTAGGGTTTTCTATATATAAAATCATGTCATCTGCAAATAGTGACAGTTTCACTTCTTCCTTTCCAATTTGGATCCCTTTTATTTCTTTCTCTTGCCTGATTGCTCTGGCTAGGACTTCCAGTACTATGTTAACTAGGAGTGGTGACAGTGGGCATCCTTGTCTGGTTCCTGTTCTTAGAGGGATAGCTTTCAGTTTTTCACCATTGAGGATGATATTAGTTGTGGGTTTCTCATATATGGTCTTTATTATGTTGAGGTACTTTCCTTCTATACCCATTTTATTCAGAGTTTTTATCATAAATGGATGCGGTATCTTGTCAAATGCTTTCTCTGCATCTATTGAGATGATCATGTGATTTTTATTCTTCATTTTATTTTATTTTATTTTTTATTTTTTATTTTTTTATATAAATTTTTTCTTTATTGCAATAACATTGGTTTATAACATTGTAAAAATTTCAGGTTTACATCATTATACTTCAATTTCTGCGTGGACTACATCATGTTCACCACCAAAATACCAATTACAACCCATCACCACACTTGTACTGAATTATCCCTTTCACCCTCCTCCCTCCCCCCTTCCCCTCTGGTAACCACCAATCCAATCTCTGTCCCTATGTGTTTCTTTATTGTTGTTATTATCTACTACTTAATGAAGGAAATCATAAGGTATTTGACCTTCTCCCTCTGACTTATTTCACTTTGCATTATACCCTCAATGTCCATCCATGTTGTCACAAATGCCTGAATAGCATCGTTTCTTATGGCTGAGTAGTATTCCATTGTGTATATATACCACAGCTTCTTTATCCATTCGTCCCTTGATGGGCACTTAGGTTGCTTCCAAGTCTTGGCTATTGTGAATAACGCTGCAATGAACACAGGGGTGCATGTACCTTTGCAAATTGGTGTTTTCAAGTTCTTTGGATAAATACCCAACAGTGGAATAGCTGGATCATATGGTAGTTCTATCCTGGATTTTTTGAGGAATCTCCATACTGTTTTCCATAGTGGCTGCACCAGTTTGCACTCCCACCAGCAGTGTATGAGAGTTCCCTTCTCTCCACATCCTCTCCAACACACGTTGTTTCCTGTCTTGTTAATTATAGCCATTCTGACGGGCGTGAGGTGATATCTCATTGTAGTTTTGATTTGCATTTCCCTGATAGTTAGTGATTTTGAACATCTTTTCATGTGTCTGTTGGCCATCTGTATATCTTCTTTGGAGAAATGTCTGTTCAGGTCTTTTGCCCATTTTTTAATTGGGTTGGTAGTTTTTTTGTTGTTGAGATGCATGAGTTCTTTATATATTTTGGAGATTAAGCCCTTATCAGATGTATGGTTTGCAAATATCTTCTCCCAATTGTTAGGTTGTCTTTTCATTTTGTTGATGGTTTCCTTTGCTGTGCAGAAGCTTTTTAGTTTGATGTAGTCCCATTTGTTTATTTTTTCTATTGTTTCTCTTGCCCGGTCAGACGTGGTGTTTGAAAAGATGTTGCTCAGACCGATGTCGAAGAGCATACTGCCTATGTTTTCTTCTAGAAGTTTCACAGTTTCAGGTCTTACATTCAAGTCTTTAATCCATTTGGAGTTAATTTTTGTGCATGGTGTAATGTAAGGGTCTACTTTCATGTTTTTGCATGTGGCTGTCCAGTTTTCCCAACACCATTTGTTGAAGAGACTTTCTTTTCCCCATTGTATGGAAGTTTATAGCGATACGGGCCTATCTCAACAAACAAGAAAAATCTCAAATAAACAATCTAACAATGCACCTAAAGGAATTGGAAAAATAAGAATAAACAAAGCCCAAAATCAGTAGAAGAAGGGAAATAATAAAAATCAGAGCAGAAATAAATGAAATAGAGACCAAAAAAACAATAGAAAAAATTAATAAAACCAAGAGCTGGTTCTTTGAAAAGATCAACAAAATAGACAAACCTTTAGCTAGACTCACCCAGAAAAAAAGAGAGAAGGCAGAAATAAGTAAAATCAGAAATGAAAGAGGAGAGGTTACAACAGACACCTCAGAAATACAAACGATTATAAGAGAATACTATGAAAAGCTATATGCCAACCAATTCGACAATCTGGAAGAAATGGATAAATTCTTAGAATCATACAACCTTCCAAAACTGGATCAAGAAGAAGTAGAGAATTAGACTAGACCAATCACCAGTAAGGAGATCGAAACAGTAATCAAAAACCTCCCCAAAAATAAAAGTCCAGGACCAGACGGCTTCCCTGGGGAATTCTACCAAACATTCAAAGAAGACTTAATACTTATCCTTTTCAAACTCTTCCAAAAAATTGAGGGGGGGGGGAAGCTCCCTAACTCATTCTACGAAGCCGACATTACCCTGATACCAAAACCAGACAAGGACAACACAAAAAAAGAAAATTACAGGCCAATATCACTGATGAACATCGATGCGAAAATCCAAAACAAAATACTAGCAAATCGCATACAACAATACGTTAAAAAGATTATACACCATGATCAAGTGGGATTCATTCCAGGTATGCAGAGATGGTTTAACATTCGCAAATCAATCAACGTGATACACCACATTAATAAAATGAAGAACAAAAATCACATGATCATCTCAATAGATGCAGAGAAAGCATTTGACAAGATACAGCATCCATTTATGATAAAAACTCTGAATAAAATGGGTATAGAAGGAAAGTACCTCAACATAATAAAGACCATATATGAGAAACCCACAGCTAATATCATCCTCAATGGTGAAAAACTGAAAGCTATCCCTCTAAGAACAGGAACCAGACAAGGATGCCCACTGTCACCACTCCTATTTAACATAGTATTGCAAGTCCTAGCCAGAGCAATCAGGCAAGAGAAAGAAATAAAAGGGATCCAAATTGGAAAGGAAGAAGTGAAACTGTCACTATTTGCAGATGACATGATTTTATATATAGAAAACCCTAAAGAATCCACCAGAAAACTTTTAGAAGTAATAAATGAATATGGTAAAGTTGCAGGATACAAAATCAACATACAAAAATCAGTTGCATTTCTGTACACTAACAACGAAGTAGCAGAAAGAGAAATTAAGAATACCATCCCATTTACAATTGCAACAAAAAGAATAAAATACCTAGGAATAAACTTAACCAAAGAGGTGAGAGATCTGTACACCGAAAACTATAAAACATTGCTGAAAGAAACTGAAGAAGACACAAAGAAATGGAAAGATATTCCGTGCTCTTGGATTGGAAGAATTAACATAGTTAAGCTGTCCATACTTCCTAAAGCCATCTATAGATTCAATGCAATCCCTATCAAAGTTCCAACAACATTTTTCACAGAAATAGAACAAAGAATTCTAAAATTTATATGGAACAACAAAAGACCCCGAATAGGTAAAGGAATCCTGAGAAAAAAGAACAAAGCTGGAGGTATCACACTCCCTGATTTCAAAATATACTACAAAGCTATAGTAACCAAAACAGCATGGTACTGGCACAAAAACAGACACACAGATCAATGGAATAGAATTGAAAGCCCAGAAATAAACCCACACATCTATGGACAGCTAATCTTTGACAAAGGAGCCAAGAATATTCTTCATTTTATTAATGTGGTGTATCACGTTGATTGATTTGCGAATGTTGAACCATCCCTGCATACCTGGAATAAATCCCACTTGATCCTGGTGTATAATCTTTTTAACGTATTGTTGTCTGCGATTTGCTAGTATTTTGTTGAGGATTTTTGCATTGAGGTTCATCAGTGATATTGGCCTATAGTTTTCCTTTTTTGTGTTGTCCTTGTCTGGTTTTGGTATCAGGGTAATGTCAGCTTCATAGAATGAGTTAGGGAGCTTCCTCTCCCCTCCTCAATTTTTTGGAAGAATTTGAGAAGGATAGGTATTAAGTCTTCTTTGAATGTTTGGTAGAATTCACCAGGGAAGCCGTCTGGTCCTGGACTTTTATTTATGGGGAGGTTTTTGATTACTGTTTTGATCCCCTTACTGGTGATTGGTCTATTCAAATTCTCTACTTCTTCTTGTTTCAGTTTTGGAAGGTTGTATGATTCTAAGAATTTATCATTTCTTCCAGATTGTCGAATTAGTTCTCATATAGCTTTTCATAGTATTCTCTTATAATCTTTTGTATTTCTGAGGTGTCTGTTGTAATTTCTCCTCTTTCATTTCTGATTTTACTTATTTGTGCCTTCTCTCTTTTTTTCTTGGTGAGTCTAGCTAAAGGTTTGTCAATTTTGTTGATTTTTTTGAAAGAACCAGCTCTTGGTTTTAGTAATTTTTTCTGTTGTTTTTCTTGGTCTCTATTTCATTTGTTTCTGCTGAGATTTTTATTATTTCCCTTCTTTTACTGATTTTGGGCTTGGTTTGTTCTTCTTTTTCCAGTTCCTTTAGGTGCATTGTTAGATTGTTTATTTCAGATATTTCTTGTTTGTTGAGATAGGCCTGTATTGCTATAAACTTCCCTCTTAGAACCGCTTTTGCTGTATCACATAAATTCTGGCAAGTCGTATTTTCATTTTCATTTGTCTCCAGGTCTTTTTTGATTTCTTCTTTGGTTTCTTCATTGACCCAGTCGTTGTTCAGTAGCACTTTGTTTAATCTCCATTAATTTGTGGCTCTTCTGATTTTCTTCCTATAGTTGATTTCTAGTTTCATACCGTAGTGGTCAGAAAAGATGCTTGGTATTATTTCAATCTTCTTAAATTTATGGAGACTTATTTTGTGGCCCAATATGTGATCAATCCTGGAGAATGTTCCATGTGTATTTGAAAAGAACGGGTATTCTTTGGTTTTTGCATGGAATGCTCTGTATATATCTACTAGGTCCATCTGTACTAGTGTGTTATTTAAGACCAGTGTTTCCTTATTAATTTCTGTTTGGATGATCTATCCATTGGTGTGAGTGTTAAAGTCCCCTATTATTATTGTGTTACTGTCTATTTCTGTTTTTATGTCTGTTAATAATTGCTTTATATATTTAGGTGCACCTACATTGGGTGCGTAGATATTTACAAGTGTTATATCCTCTTGTTGCATTGTTCCCTTGATCACTATGTAATGTCCTTCTTTGTCTCTTTTTACAGTTGATGTTTTAAAGTCTATTCTGTCTGATATGAGTAGTGCTACCCCAGCTTTCTTTTCATTGCCATTTGCATGGTGTATCTTTTTCCATCCCTTCACTTTCAGTTTGTGAGTGTCTTTAAGTCTGAAGTGTGTCTCTTCTATGCAGCATATATATGGGTCTTGTTTTTTTATCCAATCAGCCACCCTATGCCTTTTAATTGGAGCATTTAGTCCATTGACGTTTAAAGTAGCTATTGATAAGTATGTACTTACTGCCATTTTTTAACTTTTTTTATTTCTCAGTGTTTTAGTAGTCCTTCTCTGTTCCTTTCTTCTTCTGTACAGAATTGATGGTCTCTTTAGTTTGACCGCTGTCTGAAAGCTCTACTCTTTAACTCCCCTCCTCCCTCCTTTTATATGTTTGATATCCTATCTAACCTCTTTCTTGTGCATTTGTATCCATTACCCTCTTATCATGGAAATAGATAATTTTTCCTTTTTGTAGTCTTCTCTTTTCCCCTTAAATCAGTCCCTTTAACATTTCTTGTAGCACTAGTTTCTTGGTGACAAACTCCTTTAATTTTTGCTTGTCTGGGAAATTTTTGATCTGTCCTTCCATTTTGAATGATAACCTTGCTGGGTAGAGTATTCTTGGCTGTAAGTTTTTTCCTTTTAGCACTTTAAATATATCGTGCCACTCTCTTCTAGCCTGTCAGATTTCTGCTGAGAAGTCAGCTGATAGCCTTATGGGGTTTCCTTTGCATGTAACGTGACTTTATCTTGCAGCTTTTAGGATTCTCTCTTTATCTTTAATTCTGGACATTTTGATTATGATGTGTCTTGGTGTGGGCCTCTTTGGGTTTATCTTGTTTGGGGCTCTCTGTGATTCCTGTACCTGGATGTCTTTTCCTTCCTTAGGTTAGGCAAGTTTTCATCTATTATTTCCTGAAATAGATTCTCTGCCCCTTTGTCTCACTCTTCTCCTTCTTGGACACCTATAACATGGATGTTAGTGTGCTAGATGTTGTCCCAGAGGTCCCTTAGACTGTCCTCACTCTTTTTAATTCTTTTCTCTTTTACCTGTTCAGCTTGGGTAATTTCTTCTAGTCTTTCGTCCAGCTCGCAGATCCGTTCTTTTGTATCCTCTACTCTGCTTTTGAGTCCCTCTAGTAAATTTTTCATTTCCAGTATTGTATTCTTCATTTCTGATTGGTTCTTTTTTATAACTTCCATTTCTTTGTTGGCATTCTCACTGAGTTCATCTATTCTTCTCCCCAGATCAGTGAGCATCCTTAACACTCTTTGTTTGAACTCTCTGTCGGGTAGGTTGCTCATTTCTGTTTCACTTAGTTCCTTTTCTGGGGTTTTGTCCTGTTCCCTTACTTGGAATGTATTCCTTTGCCTCCTCATTTTGCCTCTTTCCCTGTGCTTGTGTCTACGTATTAGGTAGGTCAGCTACGTCTCCTGCTCTTGGATAGGTGACCTTATGTAAGTGATGGCTTAGGAGGCCTGCTGTGTGCTTCCCTCAGTTCTCAATGTTCCAGGGGTGACCCCTATGTGGGCTACATGTGTCCTTCTGTTGTGGCCTGTTTGCTCTCCCTGTAGGCGCCCAGGGAGGCCGAGTTATGCTCCTGGCCAGCTGTTGTAATGCTCAGCTGCTTGTAGTTGTTGTGGGCCCTTCAGTCTCTTTATCAGGTGTGGGGAGCCCCAGCACAGTTGGCTGCAAGTTCTAATACCACATTTGTGTTGCAGTATTTCTTTTAAGTGAGTAGGCTCCCAGCGTGGCAGGTTGTTAGGCTCAGGGCCCACTTGCTATAAGCCTCCAGCCTTTAGGTCTCTTGTTAGCTCTCTGAGGATTGCAGCTGGGTGGGGCTGGCCTCAGGCACGGGACCACCCAATTGTTTCAGGCTTTGGAAGGTGGGGCAAACCCCCTATGTGGGTCTTTGAGAAGCACAAGTCTTCTGCAGCTGACAAGCCCTGCCGCCCACAGGTCCACACACACCGTCAACACAGTCCTGCCCCGTGTGCACGCCCTGACCTCCCGAAGCCGACTCACTCTCTCCACCGTGGGCGCCTCACACACACCACCACCACCCCACACTCTCCACCCACTCCTTGTGCACACCCTGCCCTGCTGAAGTCGCCTCTGTTGCCAGGCAACAGAGAATCCAGTCATCAATCTGTGCAGGCCCACAAGTTGCCTGAGGGCTTGTTGTTGGGTGGGGCCAGTCTCTAGGGTGGGCTGCCTGCCCTGGCTGATCTAGATTAAATCGGTGCTCTAGCGGGTGGGGCAGACCCTGGGCTAGCAAGCCTCAGGGAGAACTCCAATGGTATCTGTGTCAGCACGCCCACACCAGGCCACAACAATGGCCGCCGCCAATGTCCCAGTGTCTGGAGAGTTCTCACCTCTCACCGAGATGCACTCAGGGCCTATTAGGTGAGTCTCTTTTCAACACAGCACTGTGCACCTTTCTTTTTGGTGATTTTAGGTTGCTTTCTGAAACAGGTTGAATTTGCTTGTGGGCCCTTTAAGAGCCGGTTTTAATTTCTTTGTGAACCAGCTTTTCTGGAGGTACTCCCCAATGTTTTAGTAGCAGGCAAAGTCACATATTATGCCACTCATCTCCATTGTGCTGGGTCCACAAAATGCCCACAGCGGGGACACTCCCCAGCTCAGGGCCCCACTCCTCCAGGGAGGCTGCGTACCTGTGGGCTGCTCCAGGGCGGCCGTGAGGCACTGCGGCTTGTCAAGGCGGTGTTTTTCCTCTCCAGAAGGGAGTTTCTGCCTCTTCTACCTCATTTAGAATTGTCCGTTGTTGCAGGAGTTCCTCTTATCCAGTTTTCAGTTCTGTCTCAGGGGTAATTTTTCCACGAGTAGTTGTAAATTGGCTGTGTCCGCTGGAGGAGGTGAGTTCAGAGTCTGCCTACGCCACCATCTTGACTTCCTCCTCCACTAATTCTGTCTTGCTGTGTAGAATCAGTGGTTAATCCATCTAATGGATTCTAGTTTCCAATATATTTTGGATTCTTTAATGTCTTTATAATTCATTTTATATTTCTGTTGAAATATCCTATCTTTTATCATCATTTTGTTCATCTTTCCACTATTTTTTACCATATTAATCATGATTATTTTTGATGATCTTGCCTATTAAATCCAATATCTGAATCATGTCTGCATCTGCCTCCATTGATAATTTTCTCTCTTCCTTATCAGTCATTTTTGCCAACTTTTTCACATGTCTACAAATTTTCAATTGTGTGTTAAAAATTATAAAGTATATATTGCAAAGGTTCTGGATTATGTTAAGTTCCTATAAAATTCCAGGATGTTTATGTTAAGCTTTGTTCTGGCAGGCAAGTTGAATTGCCTGAAAGATCACCTTGATCTTATCAAGGATTGGCTTTAGCCTTTGTTAGAGTTTGTCTATTTCAGTATTTTCCTTACTCTGAGACCTTGGTCCTTACTCAGAAGGTGTGGTCTTTTCAGGTTCTGAAAGTAATAATTCAAACTATTGCCAGCCTACTTTTGGCAGAGCATATTAAAATTTACAAAGAATTTTCATAAATATTATTTTATTTGATCAAACATAAAGGTTCTCTAAGAGAACTAAGAGAGTAATCAGCACATACCACAAAACATCCAAAAGTTCTCCAGATTTAATAGGCTATTTCCTGTCCCAGAAGATTTAGTCAAGCCATCATTATTCATTCATTCAATACATATTTTATTGTGCACCTATATATATTCTTCTGGGTACAATATTAGGCACTGAGAATACAAATATGAATAATATGCACTCAAGAAGTCTAGTGTAAAAGCTTATTATCTTGTGGATAAAGGGAGACATGAGAAGGCTAATAAAAACAAAATATCTTCTGTCTCATTTTATTTCAACATTTTCTTTTTATGGTTGTATTTTGGCTTTACTTTTCAGTGCTTATGTCTATGTTCCAAGAAGAATCTGGGAAGACCTAAAGTGATAAGAAATGTACAAATAAATGTTTCTTACTATTTGTGGATTTATTTATGTCCATTCTATTAATCTTTAATGCACTGGTTTGGCATATGTCATGTTCACATGATTTACTCACTCAAGCTGCTTCAGGTTGCACAGATGTCCCATGAAACCCCATTATCAAAAGACAGAAATTAAGCTATTTGAAGAGCTAAAAAACATATATATATTTTTTTTCATGTCTCTTGGAATACATCAGAAATTTGCGGTGGGGACAAATTTGCTGCTCAGTTTTTTGAGATTCCAATGGATTTTTATATGGTCTTACTGAAACCTGGAGGGAGATTTTAGAATATAAACCTTAAATACAATTGTAGACAGTCATCATAGCAGTTAAAAACTCATTTTGGAGCAGCAGCAAAAAAAAAAAAATCTTTAGAAAATGCCATACCTAAAAGAAGATGTTACTGGCTACCAGTAAGTTTTAAAGTGGCTAATAAATATTAACTTGATGTTACTTAAAAGTCATCTTTCTAAAAGAGTCTAGGAGGGAAGTCCACCAGTGATCTTTGAGTCTAGTCTGGATAAAGTCACTAAAATTTGTCTTAGACTCAGAGCCTCTTGAGTCTGAGAGTTATCCAGCTCAATCGTATATACTGGAAAGCATAATATGCCCTATGCTGCAATACCTAAGAATACTAAATATCCACCTTGTTGGTCAGCTCAGGGAAGAAGTTTCTGCCTCAATTTCCCTACTAAGTACACCTTTTATCTGTTCAGACTAGAATGTTATTCTAAATTGTAGGTGATTTTGCTAGGACTCTGAGAACCTAGTAGGTTCTCAAAGTACTTTCTCAAGGGATAGGATTTATCTCCCTGTAACAGATCTCCCACCATGAAGAGACTCATCACTTGGAATTATAGTGATAGCTATTATTTACTAAGTGGTTACTATACATGCCAGACATAAGCTAAATTCATTTTGTGATTTACCTTATTTGACTATCAGCACGAACATAAGATATAGGCATTATTATAAATTTACTGTTGAGGAAAACAAAGCACTGAAAGATAAGCAACTTCCTCAAGCTATTAATTATAGGAGCCTCCCTGGAGCTAAGGTGCCATTGCTTTTCTGACTTTGAATCTACTACCCCACTACTTGGTACCTACTGGTTCTTGCCTTTCTCTTTCAACCTGATGTCCTTAGATAACTGTTACCTGAACATACCTGAGATTGCAATATCCTTTATAAATGGTGTCTGGCTCCAACCAGCTAATTTCACAAGGGCCAGCCTCTGCCATCAGGTAAGGGTCCCCAGCACCTGCCTCACCTAATCTTTTCTTTCAGCTATATGCTGTTTGTCATACATATGTATGCTGAGGGTCACTTTGTAGGACCCCAACACCACCTCTCCTAAGTTATAAGAGCTTAATTTTCTCTAGATCCAATTGTCATTTCTCTTCCCTAAATGTTCTGGCTTGGAGACAAGAGACCAGAATTCTGCCACTAACTTACTATATGGCCTTAGGCAAATCACTTAAACTTGTCAGGTCACAGTTTCCTCACTTATAAATTTAGAGTGTTGGACTGGTCCCTTCCAGCTATTAAATTCTGTGATTTTAGGATCAAACATGAAATCCTGATAGGAGGACTGTAATAAAACAGTTAAAAAGAAAGAAAACGGTCTGGTCTAGAAGATCTTGCTTATTTTATTATAAATGTTTGGGGCTATTTTATACATGTTTACATGCACTTAGAGACATTTAAAATGAGGACATTTTATAAGGTAAGAAACAAGAAAGCCCTCACACACATGATATTTAAAATGTGGCTCCAGGGTTCACAACACCCTCATCATGTATAAATAGAACATAGCATTTACAACCACTTACTCTAATATATTTCTTTTGGCTGAGAGGTAATGTTCAACTACGTGAGTTTCTGAGAACACTGACCTTTGTTCTTTATGTTGTTGAATAAAGTAATGCTATTTTTTAAAGACATAGTGTCCTTAGGCACTCAGTCTAATTATTACTGTGTTTTTTGTACATAATTATTAACGGCTTCCATTCACTGAGCACTCACTATTGGGTCTGACTCCACGGTTGGTAATTTACATACATAATGTTGTTCTTCCAACAAGCCTGCAAAACGTATATTATTACCCCACTTTACTCATAAGAAAATCAGGCTCCGAGAATACAGTAGCTTAGCTGAACATCATTAAATAAGAAACCAAGATGAGAACCCAAGTCTGTTAAGCTCTGCTCTGCCATTCTGCCTCAAAATAACTTAAAATAAATCTGCTCACTATTTAAATAATAATAGTAGTAAAATTTATTGAATTCCTATTATGTAATAATGCTTTTAAGCCTCCCAACAACTTTATCAGCTAGACACTACTATTATCTCCATTTGCAGGTATGGAAATTGAAGCATAGAGAAGTTAAGTAACTTGTCCAGAGCTACATAGTTGAAAAAGATCAATGCTCTCAAACCCCTTCCTGCAAAGCACCTACAATGTGGTAGAAGCTTTAGGTCTAGAGGAAAAGTACTCATTTCTTCTCAAGTTTCACAAACTGATATGCAGGATGATTTGATTGATAAGGCAATTATTATAGAATTTCAAATAAATCATGAAATTCTTCCACCTTTACTATTTTCCACACATCTACACATACATCAAGTATGTGGAAAGGAAATTACCTCCCTGGCTTGCACATATTCCCATTCGTGTCACCATCTCAATTGCTTCAATTCCCCACACCTTGCTTCCTTTCCTTATGAAAACTATTTAGGCAAGTTTCTCTGCCCATATCAGTGAGGCCAAAGATGATGATGGTGATGATGATGATATGATGATGATGATAATATCTTTTAAATGAGTATTTCAGATTCAACTGAATCTGAAATTTCTACCACTGACACGCTATCCCACCATGGCAGAGCATGCTTCAAAATTTAAATGTCAAAAAAAGAAAATTTATGTGGGAAAGTGTAATTGATCACTTTGAAATCCTGTGACTATTTTTCTTACTGAAAATTGAGTATAAGTAAACTGTTCAGCCCCAAGAGAGACACATACAAATATTTTGTCAACGAAATGAGAAAAACTTGAAAATGGGGAGCAGAAATAATATATGGCCAGTTGTAAAATATGTTTTAAATATCATAAAGTTTATGATAAACTTTAATTCCAAATAATCCCCTTGATGTTGTAAACATACACTGTGCTAAAGTGTTTAAAAATATATACACAGAATCAAATTCTCCATTGCAACATTAATTTTCCATTACCTTTTCAATAGTATCCTATGAAAACATACACATATAGAAGATAGATACTTTATGATAGCAACACATTGGAGCCAGTGTAATGAGGTTTATGTCAGTGTTTCCATTTAAGCTACTTTTTTTCAGTAGGTTAATGACTAGACCATAAAAATGCAATTAAGTGAAATCTGGCATGTGTTATTAGTAAGTAACATTTTTAAAAAGTGAAAAGAAAATAAAAGCAACTGTTCACCATTTGGAAGAAGATTTTTTTCAATTATTTTGAGGAACAGGTACTGTAAAGGAAAGTTAAAAGCTTTTGATTTATAAACATATTTTGGAAGTTTGTTGCCAAATAAAGTTAGTCCTATCTTTTTCTATAAAATAACCCGTGATTTCAGACACTTTGACATGTACTTTCTTACTAGATATGACATGCATCAGCAGTAACATTAATATTTTTCTATAGTCACTAGTCACAGTATTTGGGAGTCCAGGTATTCCTAGAAGGGTGGAATGCCAAAGAGTAATATGGAATTAAACGTGAAATGATACTCCACTTAAAATTATACCTCTGATAACTGTTGACAGAGTTGGGAATATGGGGCAGCCATCAAAGACACATAGGTAAAGGTGTCAGCTCTGCTGTTGGCTACTTTGTGTGACCCAGGCAAGCTATCTAACCACTCTGTGCTTCAGACATCCCATTTTTAATCTGATAAAAATAATAGTACCAATCTCATAGGATCCATTCATTCAAAAAATTGAGCACCTACTGGGGCAAACAACTATAAACTAGAATTCCTGGAACTATTCTTAAATCATGAAAATTTCTCAAAATGAAGTACTAGTGATTCTTAGTGATTATATGTTTTAGAGACAATGTTGTTTTGACAGCTGGTTAATTCTTTAAGATGGCTGGGATCAAGAGCAGCAAACCATCTCAAATCATATTAATTACTTGGCTATTAAACATTTGCTTAGTTTAAATGAGATAAATTAGCAAAGCTACCCAAAGCACCGGATGTTTAATTCAACAAATATTCACTGAGCCTCTACTGCACTTGAGGAAAGTGCCAAAGACCACGTCCAATACAGACTGACTGGAGTGTCTTGAAGGGGTAACAATTCCAAGTGCAGGATTTTGATGTGAAAAGAAAAGAAGGTGTTCTAGGTGGAGGAAGAAAAATACGCCAACACAGCACACAAAATAGCCAGAAATATATTTAGGTGTCACAAAGAGTTCAAAGATAGTGGGCAATGAGTCTGGACAAGAAGGTAGAGGCCAAATTATAAAAAGCCCAAGAAAGTGTTTATACATGATTCAGTGCAAGATATGTTGACGGTTTTTCCAAAGGATTAAATGAAATAACATATATTATAACTTTTAGCACAGTGCCTACCACATATTAACCACTCAAAAACGTTAGCCAATATTTTATTTATTGAAAATTTAGTTACACCCCATTCTAAATACTACCAACATAAACACAGAACCACATAACATTTCTACCTCCCACCTGCTCCCACCACATTTCATGTATATTATAAGTTTAAGACTAATTTAGAAGCATTTAAATCCATTTTAATTGTGTTCCACAGACGTCCAGGGATCAAAAAAAGGTACAAACAGTTCCTTGGGTCACCTACACCTGGTCTTGATCTGGGAGCAAATGTTACAAGTGACAGATATTGGAATTCAAATGTTAGACACAAGATCACCAAACATCATCAATATTTTAAAATCTAAGGGTGAGAGCTGGGGCAAGATAAAGGCTCCAGGCTGATAGATCAGAAGGACTGTGCCATTTTCTGTGGATGAGCCACAGCTCAGATTAGTGCATAGTTTTAGGGATGTGACAAGTATCAGCCTTGGGGAATTCCCAAGGAAGCATTTCCTGACCTCCTAAGAAAGCAGAGGTCATGCCTAGTGTTTGGCTCACTACTATGTCTCCAGCGCCTGTCACACAGTAGGTAATCAGTAAATATTTGTCGAAGAAATAGATGACAAAACAAATTAACCGGCTCATGGAATTAGGGGCAATCATCCTTCCAGACTGGAGAGCAGGAGGAATGCTGAGCCGAGATTCCATTGAAGTATCCTGGAGCAGGTCTGGTCAGGACAGAGGGTAGGGTGTCACTTGCCCTAAGGCCTCTCAGCACAAATGTTGATGATGCAAGAAGTGAGGTATTGAGGAGAAAACAAAGGAAAAGGCAGACAACAGATCTTCAGGAACTTCACAATAAAATGGAAACTCAGAAAATTAGATGGAAATGGAAAATAGATGCTAGAAAAATCCACAGAGCTGCAAAGGGTAGCTCTGAAAGATCTTTGAAGGGTACCAGAGGTCTCAGGAATGGGTTAAGAAGCATCTATTACAGCTCTCTACCTGGCTGAACAAGATAGACTTTGCAGATCCAAAGATGTGAGAAGGTAAAAAAGGGCACTCCATGAAAGAGCACAGGGAGGGAACTGAGCAAATGCATTTGGTAAGAACATAGGTTAGGTAAAGTAAATACTGAAAATGCAGTTGGAAAAACAAGTTGGAGCCTTAATAGCTTCCATATTAAGGAAGCTGGATTTTAATCAATAAACTTTAGAAAGTTTGTATAAGTTTGTGAGCAGGGAAGAGACCTGATCAAGGCTCTGCTTCCAGGTTCAAGTAAGTATATATTAGAAAAAAGAGGGGAGAACGTGAGGCTTGTACAGTAGTCCAGGCAAGCGAAAGTAAGATGCTGAGTAGGGTTATGTCCATGGAAATGAGATGCAAATCATAGCAGCACAAGGAGCCAGTAAGAGAATCTCTCCCATAGTGTAACCGCAGGCCCTCCAGGACAAGTTCAACTGACCCCGTCTCTTATCAATGGTGATTAAGAATTGCCTTTCAGAAAATCTGCAAAGTCATGGAGCCAGGCATGCACAAAAGAAGAAATCTTGACCTGAAATAACCACAGAACCAAAGATCCTCCTTCCCACAGAACTTGAGGCTCGGGACACAACCAGAACTTGAAAGCTGGACTCTTACCAGAAGCGAGGGGTCCCTCATTCAGGAAGGTCCAGTGCTAAAATTTCTTCCCCACCTCATTAAAAAGTTTAGAACCTCATCACAAATGTTAAGAACCTGGTCATAAATGTTTAAAACCTTACCATAAATGTATGAAGCCCACTAATCAAAACCTGTCCCACCAGCATTTCCACGTACCAGCCTGTTCTCCCTAACCTCTTAAATTTCACCACAAATCCTGAATTGTGAGAGCACACGCCCCCTGTTCTCCCTGCAGATCCATCACACAGAATAAAGCTGATCTCTTTTCCCAAAGGCTGATGCTGTAACTAATTGGCTTGTTTATGCTTATCGGGCAGAGAACCCCAATTTTGTGTGGTAACAATAGCACTTAGAAACTTCCAATGAAACATGCAGACATAATCTTTGGAAAAAGCAATTTACATAATCTGATTTGACTCCTGCCTACTTCTATACCTTCGTTTCCCATCACTACTCTCAAGAAACTTTCACTGTAGTTAGTAGCAGCAATACACCCCATAGAGTTGCCCACCCACATAACTTCACAGAATGCTATTCCTTGTCACCAGAACGTCCTTCCCCCCCTTCTTCATTTATCAAATCATTCTTATGCTTCAAAATTCACCTTAGCATCTGATTTTCCTCAAGTTCTCTGATCTCCCTACAGTCTATGTACTCCCACGGCAGTCTTCCACATCTCTGCCATGGTACTTAACACACACTAGATGCTGATTCAGATTTTCTGTTCTCCCTCCTAAAACTATAACCAGTCACAGAGAAAGGAAGTCCAGTGTAGAATTTAGGCACACAGGCTCCCGTTTCTGCAATTTACCAGCTACATAACATCCTTGGGCCTTATCCACTTCTGCAAAATGCAGATAACATCTACCTCACAGGACTACTGCAAGAAGTATATGAGACAATACATGGAAACTCATCAATACAGTGACTGGCATGGCAGAAGCATTGAAGAATACAGCTCTTTCATTAACACTTCTTGTGATGTTGTTGCAGATTAAACAATGAAGCAGATCAGGCTACCTGCCCAAAGCAACCACCAAAGTCAATGACTAGATAGACTTTCTACCAAGATCTCAGTCTCTCTACCCCTTCCATCTAGATATGCCTCTTGGCAGTGGGCCTTCTCATCACTGGACTTGGATTGTAAATTTACAAAGAGATATCCAAGCTCTTGAATCAATTCCTCAATTCTTCCCACAGATATCAGATGAGAAATATGAAGAGAGAGCTCCCAAAAGTACAAACTGAACTTAGTATATCTTTCTGGCCAGAAAAAAATTGGAGGAAAGTAGCTTTTTACTGACTAAATTATAACTCTCCTACTTTTCCTTCTAATTCAAGCCAAAATTACTTTTTCCCTTTTAGTAATGAATCAAGTAATTTACGAGTATATTGGGGATTCTCTCTAGGTTTAGAGTTGGCTAGCAATATACAGAAGTGGATGTGGTTAATTAAGCAAAAGAAAAAAAATTGAATTCCCACTATCAGATCTCTCTTTGCACTACTTTTTAGTACCTTTGTCATCAGCCAAAGAAATTCAATCAATAAAACCCATGAAGAACTATGCATTTACAATACCCATTTACAATACGTAAACATGAACTTTGCCTTTTGTTCCATGCAACAGGAACTCATTGCTCCATAAATGAACACATTCCTTTATGATTCTGCTGCATCTCATTACACCAAAAAACTTAGTTAACATACTTTACACTCATGTTCTTCTTTAAAATTATATCTCTTGCCTTAATAACTTCCAAATATATTTACAGCACTCTACTGTAGGCAAGGAGTAAGGAAAAGAATAAAGCATCATTTCAGGATCCTGATGAATATTAAAATTCTAATTAGAAATGTATTAGTTTACGGATTCCAATGCTTAATAAGGCATTTTAATTTCTTTTCACTATCTCAGAAGTAAGTTGTCCAACATTCAGAGGGCAAATGGAAAAATGTCACCCTCTGTTTTTCACAGAGAAACCTAAAAAAGATTATTATGTTCTTCATTTAAAGAACCTCTTGGTAACAGACAGATTATACAAATAATGCTGTCACTGCCTATCCAGACCATACCTCACTTACGATAATCTGACTGCCTATAACCTCTGCACCCTAAGTGGCCTAGTCCTCTACCACAGGATCCCTCTCTTGCCATAATTGGTGGGAGTCAGACAATGGCACCTAATAAGTGGCAGCTCATCCAAAGGCCAGCCAGTGGCCTATTCCTGACCAAAGCTTTGAGCTCGTTTAATCTAATTATCTCCTAAAGGCTTGATGTTGGGAAAAGGAGAGACTGGGTCATTTAAATGTGAAGCTGGTAGTAAAAATATGCTATGAAAGTGAGTCAGGAACATGGCAAGGCAATAATATATGAACCCCAAAATAATGAAGCAAAAACAATATTAAGTAGCTGGTAAGGAAGCTAATCAGTGGAGATCACAGCACCATCCAAGGAGAGGCAGAGAGGCCAGAGAGACCAGTTCCCAGAGAAGACAGTTCCGCAGATTTCCAACTTGTGAATCCTCACAACAAACCTCCTTTAACTGAGTGGCTCTCTGCTTGCAATCAAAAACACAGTGACTTCTGACATAGTGTCTATTGGATAATTACTACAACTATTTCAGAATTAAGAAAAAAACTATTTCACAGAAATGTAAAATTCAAAAACATAAAAGGAAGATTTCTCCTATTTAAACATCAAAAGAAATACACAAATTTGGGGTTATATTCACACAAAAAAATACATATTTGTCTTAAACCAGTTGATATCACATGAAGCCTGAGGCTCATACGAAATATATAATGCTTATCAGATGTATTAATTTTCTATGCTGCACAATAAATTACCATAAACTTACCGGCTTGAAACAACACCTACTCACTATTTCACAGTTTATGTATGGCACATTTGGGCACAGCTTAGCTGAGTTCTCTGCTCAGGGTCTCAAAGGCTGAAATCAAGTTGTCAGCCAGGCTGTGTTCCTACTGGAGGCCTGACTAAAGAAGGATCCCCTTCCAAGCTCCCTTAATTTGTTGATTCATTTCCTTGTGGTCATAGGATTGAGGCCCTCAGCTGCTAGAGGCCACCCATCTACAAAAGAAGTTCACAGCATGGATATTTGTTTCTTCACAGCCATCAGGAGAATGTCTCTCACCCCAGTCTACTAAGACAGAGTCGTATAATGTAACATAATCATAGCAGTGACTATCCATCACTATTGTCATATTCTATGGGTGAGAAGCAAGTCCTAAGTTTCACCTGTATTCTAGGGGAGGGAACTATACAATGGCATGGATCATTGAGGATTATCTCATAATTCTGTCTACCACCTCAGACAATTATTATCACTAAGTATTATGCTTCTTCATTTACTGTTTGCAGAATAACCTACCAAAATTCTTCTCCTTCAAAATTTCTTCAGAAAATTGTAGAGAAATATTGGTTCAAAACACAAAATCACACAGACACTCTCATTTGCCAAAATTAATACAGATGACCAAACTGCAAAAATGTTCTTATGGAATGAACATTTAAGAGTAATCTGAAAGGGAACAAATCCCATAACCCCAAAGCAAAACTGATAAACATTTTCCATAACCTCTTCCACTCATCATCCAGAGATGACAGATAGATAGAGATTTATGTATTTATGTTTATACAGTGGTTGCCATAGCACAGAGACAAATGAGATAATGTAACTACAGTCTTCACAAATTTCAACGGCTATTTAACATTCCATCAAGTTGACACATCATAATTCAAGATACCATTCTCCTATTAGGTATTAGGTTTATTATTAGTTGTTACCATAAATAAAATTCCTCAGGAAAAAATTGCGAAGTGGGAATTATAAGCCAAAGTGTATGATCACTTATGTGTTTCATGAAAGGCATTGCTCATAGTTTTCTGAAAGTAGATTACCCATTTATATAGGCCAACGCAATGCAAAAGTATTTAATTTCACTATAACATCAAGTATTATCTACTTTTTATGAATTTAAGAGTTAGAAAAATTAAAACTTTTGTTTTCGGTCACATTAATCACTAGAAGGGTGAAATAGCCGATCTATATTTATGTATAGGTTGCATTGTTATTAACGTAAATTGTGTTCTTTGATCATTTTTCTATTGACGTTTTGCTTTTCAATCCATAAAAGCTCATTATATAATACAGGTCATGATGACTGCAAATAATTTTACCTAGCATTTTCTTCTTTTTTAAACTTATTCTGCACTAAAGTATTTTATAAATCAATAGCTCAACTTGCTAATACACTTGTTTTTGATTTCTACTACTGCACCAAACCTCCAAAGATTAAAAAAAAATTATTGTATTTTTTGCTGAATAAAACATTTATTTGCTTTTTTAAATTTAAATCATTAATCTGTATGAATTTCCATTTTTATGTCAGGACTTCATTACCTGATTATTCATACTAGTACATCTCTATCATAGCATTTATCACACTTCATTTTTATTATTCTACTGCTCTTTCTTGTCTCCTACAATGCTAGTTCTTTTCAGGCCTTATCTGTCATACGCAGCTCCTAGGAAAGCTTTTGGCCCAAAATAATCACTCAGTAAAGGTTTACTGAATTGAAATAAGTAATACAGAGACCTGGACTTTAAAGAATTTGCAACCATATTCCAAAACCTTTTATCAGAAAGTAATGACCTAAACAAGTATTACTGACGCCCATTTCTCCTCAACACCTATTCAATTACTTCTCCAGGGCAGAGAGACAGCCAGAATGGTCAAGCTGGTCAAGCTGACCAGCTCCCAGGGAGACCTGGGAGCCAAGAAAGGTGTCATCGCAGAGCTTCATCAGAGCAGACTGACAGCTTGCTGGCTAGTACAATGCTGACCTCCTCCCTACAACCATGCTCGTATCCACTGTGATCTTAACACTTGACTTGACCACTGAAAGTGAACAGAGTCATGAACAGACAAAGAAGAACAATAAAGCATCCAAGAAGGAATAAGTTACGAGGCATAAGACCAAGCAAAACACAAGAACAGACAAGTCCTAGTGAAATAAAACTGCTAGAAGAGGCAGATGACAACTTTTAAAACAAATAAATATAATAAGAGGAGTAAAAGTGATTCAGTTGTAACATTAATAAGATTTTCTACACATAAAAAACATAACTGCTGAATTACAAAAGTACATAGACGCAGAGTTGTATTGGCAGAGGAATACATACATGTATCAATGACACAGAATACAGAACCAAGAAATAGATCCCCATAAACACATTCAACCGACTTTGTTTCTTTGTAGTGAGGAAGATTGGCCCTCAGCTAACATCCGTGCCCATTTTCTTCTATTTTATATATGTGATGCCGCCACAGTGTGGCTTGATGTGCAGTGCATAGGCCCACACCCAGGATCCGAACCTGTGAACCCTGGCCACTGAAGTGGACCTTGCGAACTCAACCAACTTTTGAAAAAGGTACAAAAACAATTCAATGGAGGAACAATAGCTCTTTCAACAAAATGTGTGGTACAATTAGACATCCATAGGTTAAAAAAAAAAATGAACCTCAAACTTTACATAAAAATTAACTCAAAATGGATCATGGACTTAAATGTAAAACATAAAACTACAAAACTTGTAGAAAGAACATAGAATAAAACTTTCAGGCTCTAGGGCTAGGCAAAGAGTTCTTAGACTTGACACCAACATCACAATCTATTAAAAAAAATTGATAAATTGGACCTCATCAAAATTAAAAGCTTTTGCTCTAAGAAAGACCCTGTTAAGAATGAAAAGACAAACTACAAAGTGGGAGACAATATTTGCAAACCACATATCTGATAAATGATTAGTATAACATATAAAGAATATGTAAAGCAGTAGAATATATGAAAACTCTCAAAACTCAACAGTGAAAAAATTGTAACAATCCAAAGAGAGAATGGGTAAATGTCATGAAGAGACACTTCACTAAAGAAGATCTACATATGGCAAATCAGCATATGAAAAGATGTTCAACATCATTAGGAACTATAGAAATGCAAATTAAACCACAAAGACATATCTCTACATATGTATCAGAATGGCTAAAATAAAAAATAGTGATTGGACCAAATGCTGGGAAATAGGCAGGGAAACTGGATCACTCATGCATTACTCGTGGGAATGTAAAATGATACAGTCACTCTGGGAAGTAGTTGGGCCATTTCTTATAAAACTAACCATGTAATGACCATATGACCTAACAAGTACACTCCTGGACACTGATTCCAGAGAAATGAACGCTTAGGTTCACACGGAGATCTGTATATGAATGTTCTTAGCAGCTTTATTCATAATAGCCAAAAACTGGAGATAACCCAGATGTCCTTCAACTGGTGAATGGATAAAAATATAGTGGTATACTAACACCATGGAAAGTACTCAGAAATAAAAAGGAATGAAGTATTGGTAGATATAATAACTTGAAGGAATCTCCAGGGAATTATGCTAAGTAAAAAAAGCCAATTCCAAAAGTAACATACTGTATGATTCTATTTATATAACACTTTCGAATGATAAAATTATATAAATAGAGACTAGATAAGGGAGTCCCAGGAGTCAGCAACTTGGGAGAGGGGGCGCAGAGCGAAGATCAGTATGACTATAAGGAGGGAACAGATAATCTTGGTGGGATAGAGTAAGCAGCCTCTTTTGATACAATACTAAAGAAATATGTTTGCTTATGAGTGTTAGGAATAGTAAGATAACTACTAATGAATAAAGAACTTCCAAATTAGCAAGTGAAAAACAAGGCAGGAGAAGGTGAATAGTAATTTCATTAAATCAACAAAAATAAGGAAAAGGAATTAGAAGAACAAGTAAATCATAAAGTAAAGGGGAAAGAATGAAATCAAATTAGTTGGAAAACTAGGTGAGTGGGCTGGATACCTCCATTAAGACGAATACAATAGATTGGATTAAAAATAACACTCAAGAGTATGTTTATACTTTTCAAAATTGATAGAAAAAGAAAAGACTGAAATTAAAAGAAAAAACAAAACAACTACAATTCAAGTGCAAACAAAAATAAAGCAGGAGTAGAAATATTAATATTTGACAAGGCAGAATTTAAAAGTATTAAACATGACAAAGAAAGGCATTATGCAATAATACAAAACATGGTTTATGAGGAAGATTTAATTTCAAAAACATATAACTTAAATAATGAGGATGTTAAAAAACAAAGTAAAACAACTTATAAGTAAAATAAACAAAGCAAAGTAAATAAAGCAAAAGCTAACAGCAGCGCAAGGAGAAACTGATAACACAATCTTAGAGAGAGAAATTAGTACATATCTTTCAAAATACCATAGAGCTAGTACACTAAAAATATGCAAGCACATAGAAAAATTGAATAATATAATCAATAGAAAAATTGAATACTATAATCAGCAAACAACAATTTATATAAATACATAAAATACAATTTCACATAGTACTATAAATAGAGCACATGCATTTTGTTTCCTAATGTCCATAGAACCTTTTTTAAAAATAAATCATATACTTGAACACAAAAAAATGCTTCACAAATTCAAAACCTGACAAATTGTGTGGATCACATCTTCTGACTATAAACCAATAAACTAGAAAAACACAATAAAAGTTTATAAGAATAAACCTCTTTGGAAATTGATAAATATTTTCCTAAATAATTCCTAGATCAAAAAATAAATGAAAACTGTAATGACTAATTATCTACAAGACAATGAAAAAGAGAAACTACTTCATGTCAAAACCTTTGAGATACAGATAAAGTCTTACTTATAGTAAAATGTATAGCTCTAAATATCATTATTAAAAAATAAAAACCAAAAATAATGGAAAGAAGTATATATTTTAAATATTTTAAAATAAGCCACAAAATAAGCCACAACAAAGTAGAATGTAAAAATTAACAAAGGAAAAAGCTGAAATATGTGATAGAAAAAAATCAAAAATTGACTCTGCTAAGACCAATAAAATACATAAATTCTCACAGGTCTGATCAAGATTAAAAGATAAATAGTTAAAGTAGGCATGAAGAAATGAAAATAAAGACATAATAGAGAGGAAATTAGAAAAAATTATGAAAATATTATATGCAACTCTACGACAACATATTTGAAAGCCTAGCATAAATGGATAATTTTCTGGAAAAATACAAATTACCAAAACTAATGAAAGAGGTAGAAAAAAATGAACAAACCACTTTATAATGAGGATTATCAAGGTAATTAAATTATCATGATTAAAAAATAATCCTTTTGGGGGGGCCAGCCCAGTGGCCTAGTGGTTAAGTTTGTGTGCTCCACTTCAGGAGCCAGGGGTTCAGGGGTTCGGATCCCGGGAACAGACCAACACACCGCTCATCAAGCCATGCTGTAGTGGTGTCCCATATACAAAATAGAGGAAGATTGGCACAGATGTTAGCTCAGTGACAATCTTCCTCAAGCAAAAAGAGGCAGATTGGCAACAGATGTTAGCTCAGGGCCAATCTTCCTCACCAAAAAATATATATATAGTAATAATCATTTTTTAAAGGCACTACGCCCAGACAGATTTACAGCTGAACTCTTTCGAAGTTTTAACGGGCTCATAATTCTAATGTTGCTTAAATTATTCCAGATTACAGTAAAAGATGGAAAGCTTCCTAACTCATTTTTTAAACTTTAAACTAGCAAAAGCTGAGTTTAAAAACAGAAAATCATAGTCCAATTTCACTTGTGAATATGTGCGTAGATAATGTCAATAAAATGTTATCAAATTGAATCTATTTCTATTGATGTTTTGCTTTTCAATCCATAAAAGCTCATTATATAATACAGGTCATGATGCCTGCAAATAATTTTACCTAGCATTTTCTTCTTTTTTAAACTTATTCTGCACTAAAGTATTTTATAAATCAATAGCTCAACTTGCTAATACACTTGTTTTTGATTTCTACTACTGCACCAAACCTTCAAAGATTAAAAAAAAATGATTGTATTTTTTGCTGAATAAAACATTTATTTGCTTTTTTAAATTTAAATCATTAATCTGTATGAATTTCCATTGTTATGTCAGGATTTATTTCAGGAAGCCACAGACAACCAAGAAATATAACAAATTCACTGCATTCAAAACATAAAGAAAAATTTATATTCTATAAATGGAACTAAAAGTCACCTAATAAAACTCAGCAGAAATTTCTAATAAGAGCTCCAAGTAAGATTGGAAGGAAATATATACAGTAAAGACTATATAAAAAGACAAACATCATTAAGATCAGAATGACTCTTTACCACCATGGTTATCCAAAATTGGGTTTTGAGGTTCTAGCGCATGAAGAAAATAAAATAATTGGCATAAATAGTAGATGATACAAAATTATATTTATAGACATATATTTTATACCTAGAAAACTCGAAACACTCTAAAAATAAAGCTACTATAATTAATAAGGTAATTTGATAAGGTGACCAGATATGTTACATGCAAAACCAACATTTTATGTCTACAAACACCATTCAGAAATTAAAATAGGAAAAAAAACTGCTATTCACAATAGTGGAAAAAAATCTATGCAGGTATAAAATTTTATTCTTAGATACAAAATAAGATTTGAACAAGTAGACAGGCAAACTATGCCCTTGGAAAGGAAGATTTGATGCCAAAATATTACAAATATATATCTTCCAAAAAGTATATACTTTGAAAGCAATCTAGTAAGAATTATAATTATTTTGAATTAGGTTTAAATGATTTTAATATTCACGTGGAAGAATAAATGTCTAAGAGAAAAAATATGACAACAATAGTAAGTTGAGGACTTGCCAACTATCTACCGAAACTTACAGTAACATCATCATAATCAAACAAGAAATAAACAAATAATTCAATGGAATGGAAGAAATTCAGTAGTAGGTTCCAATATATATAAGAATTTAGTATGACAGAGACAGAATTTTCTTTTAGTAACAAAAAAATTATTTATTCAAAATGGTCAAAACTAGCTATTCACCTGTAAGTAAATTAAGTTGAACATTACTTCCCATTATATAAAGAAATATATTTCATATAGAATAAAGATAAAAATGTAAACAAAAAACAAAAATAGAATAAAATTTAGGAAAATAAATGTTGAGGAGATCTTTTAATCAAGGCTTTTTTAATAAAAGGTAGAAAACTCAAAAGTTCCAGAAGAAAAAAGAGACATATTTGGATAAAAAACAAAAACATAGTCAAAGATGAAAAATAGATTGGGAAAATAGCATTAATATGAAGAGTTTCTACATATTGATAAGAAAAACATTAAAATGAGCAAAAATATAATATGAATAGGAAATGCAAATATCCAATATTAAATATTAAAACAGAATTGCTATTCAATTTCTTATGCATTAGGTTGGCTAAAATTTTAAAGGGTGATAATACCCAGTATTAGAGAAAATTAGAGGTAGGACAATAGCATTTTCATATACTGTTGGTAAAAATATGAATTGTTTCTTCATTCCCTTAGTTATAGCAATCCCACTCCTGATAATCTATCCTGTAGATATAATAGCCATAGTTTATTCATATTTAAAAGAATATTTATTGCAGCATTTATTATAGTGGCAAAAAAAATAGAAACATATTGTCCATCAATAGGAGAATAAATTATGTTACATCCAAGCTATGAAATATTACGCAACTATTCAAAAGAATGAAGTCTTGGAAAGAGAAATTTCCATGATGTACTGGATAAGTATTATTAGCTTTTCCTTACATTAATCAATATAATAAAGAAAATTGTAATTCATTGCTGTGATTTACATTTATTTGATTAGTGATGACATGGAAAGAGTTTTCTCATATTCTTATTGGCCAGTTGTATTTTCTTTTTTATGAATTATCTCTTAATGTTGCTCATTTTTCTATCAGGATTTTCATATTTTCCTTATTGGTTTGCAAAAATTCTTTACACATAAGAACTCACTCCTTGACCATCAAATCATGTTATAAATATTTTTATTTACCATATAATAGTGTGTATGCAGTGAGCTTTCTCACATACAGATGTTATACATTTTTAAACAGTGAAATCTATCAGTAATCTAATTTGTCCTTGTTTTGGACTTAAAACGTACATTGCCACCCAGAGTTTATAAACGTTTTCTTGTATTTTCTTCGAGTACTCATAAAGTTTTAATTTTTTACATGTAAATCTTTAATCCATCTGGAATTTATTTTGTTGGATGAAGTGAGTTAGGAATCTGATTCTCCCACTGAAGTCAGGTTTTTGCCTGAAACAGCAGGCAGGAGCTCCAGAAAGGAGGTCAGACATAGCCAAAGAGTATTTTGCTGGGAAGCCAGGAAGAAAAGAAACTAGCTATGGAAAGCTGGCCCACAAACCAACAGTTTCCTCATGTACAAAGAATAAACCGAGCAGAGAGGAAATTTCCCAGCTTGAATGTCTCATGTCTCCAAATTCTTCCAGATTACTGGGTTGCTAATATATATTTATCCCATACAGCCATTCAACTGTAGATCTTAGGGAAGGATCCTAACATCAAACATGAGAGTGTTGATGGAACCCCAAAAGAATCCATCCATGCTATTTTTTGGCAAATACACGGTCAGAATAAATCCTTTTCATTTAGAAATGTATAAATATAAAGATGAAACGATACCCATAAAGATATGCCCTAAAAAGGAAATAAATACAGCATATAACAGGTAAAGAGCGTATTTTTAATGTAAACATGGCAGAAAACATAAGTTAAATTCTAGAAAGCATTTATTTATGTTCTCAAGGAAATTAAAGAAAACACTATGGAATTTCCAAACAAAAAGAGTAAAGATGAACTAAGAAAAAACACTTATAGAAAAAGAAAATTGACAAACTCACTAAAAGAATGTAGGGAGGAGAGAGAGAATGCCTTAGTAGAACTTAAAATTGCACTAAAACTTGTAAAGGTCAGAATCTAAACTGCAGAAAATCTAACAAGTCATGTGGAGAACAAACTATAAACCTAGCCAAGATTGAAGAAGAAAGGGACAAAAATATTAAAATAGTCAAAAAATGATAAAAATTATAGAAAATATAAAATGGAGATTCAACACATAAATAATGTATTTTATTAAAAAAGAAATCTAAACAAATGAGACAAAAAATCTAATATTGCATAAGAAACTTCCCTTAAAAGAACAGTAGTTGTTATTGTTCTTGTTTAATCTTATCTTGGAAGAATGAAGAAAGAATAAGCATGAGCTAGTTTTACAAACTACAATTACTCTGAGCAGTAATAAGAACTTTGTCTTGGTCAGCACATTTGGTCATTAAAAAGGTTAGTTCTTGATTAAACTTTGTCTTCTTACAAGATAAAGTAGATGCACCAATAAGAATTAAGCACTCTATCTGTGAGTCAAACTTAGGAGAAAATAAACCAATGAGAGAAGAATGGCTTCGGACGTGATAGTCATGAGGACTCTGGACCACTAACAGAGTCTCTGGTCTAACGGACAAGAATTTGTGAGTTGGGAATACTATAAAAGGAATGATCAGATATGAAACCCTACTGGTGCCCTTTGACTTCCATTTTTGAACAAGAAATCATTTACATCATACTTGCCAACAATAATGCCCAACCAGAGGAAGAGCATTTGAGCACTTGAACAGGGTTAGGAAAAGTGGGTGGGGTTGGGATAAATGGGGCAGGAAGAATGCCCTGACACTTTTTGTCCATCAAAACTCAACAGACTTCTTTTTTTAAATGCCTGATTTGTTGGCTTATATCAGTGGGTTACAGAGGAGTAAGAGGAGCCATTTTGCTCAGTCTATGTTCTTTTAGCTTAATCAGAATTTTCTGTAACAAAATTACTGAGCTGAATAAAAATCTAAATCTGCTGACCAAAAAGCTTCACCCTATACAGGACATAACCAATTAAACCTAGACAAATGGTGATGCATGTTTTTCAAAGATAAAGAAATAGTCTTTAAAAAAAAAAATGCAGATGATTGGCCCAGATCTATATTAAATATAGAATAAAATATGTATTTTTTAATAGGGAAACTTTGCTTCTCAAGAATTCTACATCCAGACAAATTGTCACTCACTTGTAAAGACAACAGAAATATATTATCAGATATGTAAGGGCTTATAAAATATACCACTCGTATACTGGAGGAAAAGTAAAATGCTTGGAGGCATACTTCAGTCATGGAGAAGTTAAGTAAGAGAAAAAACTCATGAATATGCAAATTGTGCTATGAGAGAAATGGGCATGAATATTGCCACCACTTAATTTCAGAATTATATCCAAATAGCTGCTAAAATATGAATACAAGATAGAATAAGGCAGCATAATAATTATTGAAAGAAAAGATTCCTGAGTTAAAAATAATTTAAGTAGTAACAAATCAAAAATAACAAAATATGCAAACAGAAATATGGAAGTTGTAGGAGGAAGAAAGTAAAAGGTTGTAAATTCCTTTGACTCACATCAAGAGATACAATCACTATGGTTTGGATAATGTGGGTAATTAGAAAATACATTTTCAAGTAATTTTTTTAACACAAAAATAATCTTTAGTAAAAATTAAAGCAAATGTATACCCTCAAAATTATTAGAAAGAACAAAAAAGCAATACAGCAAGGTTTCAAAAGACACAAAATATGGGGAACAGCAGAAAAGATTTTTATAAATTCAAATCACATATGTCAGAAGTAGAACCAAATATATCAGTAATATACAAATAAGCATTCAAAGAAAAAACTACATTTTAAAAGACATATCTAAATCAAAATTATTCCAAAAAGTTTAAAATAAATATAAGAATAACAACCATAATAGCAAATACTTATATAGTGCTTAGTATGCTCTAGGCACTATCACAGGCATTTTACATCTAATTACTCATTTAAATCTTCAAAACATCCCCATTTTATAGATGAGAAAACCAAGGTACAAACTGCTTAATCAACTTGCCTAAGGGCATACAGGTAATAAGTGGCACAGCCATGAGCAAACCCAGGCAGTCTGGCTCCAGAGCACGTAATTTTAATCACATTGCTGCTCAGACATGGGTGATATACTCTCTTTGCGCCTGCAGTGCTATCATGTCTCTCTGTTGCCTTCATTTACGGACAAAGTTCTACCAAACAAATAAAATGATGTCAAAGATAGAAACAAATATCATGTAATTCAGGAGAAAAAATATTAAAGTGAATAAAAAAGAATAATTAAAAATTATTAGATAAAATAGGAGAAGGCTATAATACACCCCAAGATCTGAATTAGAACTAATTAGAAATAATAAAAGATTTTGGTGATGTAGCCAGTAAAGAGCCAAATGTAACATAAGCAGTCACCAGTTGAAAACACAATGGGAAAAGATCCTACCCACTATAGCTCCCAAAACTTGCAAAATATCTAGGAATAGACAAGAAAGAAAGTGAAGAAATCTATAAAACTTAGCTGAGGGGCATACTATAAGAATTGACTAGTGCCATGTTTCTGGATGAGAAGACTCGATTGTGGTTAACAGGTCAATTCTCACCAAGTTAATTGTTATATTTAAGGCAATTCCAACAAGAATCTGAAAGGCTGTTTTAATTTGACATTTTGGTGCAAAAATTTCTCTGAAAGTATACACAGATAATAATAGGCAAGAAAATACTTAAGAAGAAGAATGCTAGAGAGCCTATAAAAATTGATGTCTAAACTTGTTATAAAGCTAAAATAATGATAATAGAGTTTAACTGAGGTGACAAGAGACAATGAAACAGAACATAAAGTCCAGAACCATGTGGGCCTGTGTGAATAAAACTTATTTTATCTTCATAAAATAAGTTCATATCATTGAGAAATTGTTAATAAGTGGTTATGAGGTAATGGTATAACTATTTGAAGGACCTACATAAAAATATGAACTGTACTTATGCAGTAAAATTACAAATGATGTCTATTTTGTTTTGTTTCAGTTTGTTTTGTTTTTCCTTAGCATTGTGGTATTTTCCTGAGCTCTCCACATTTCTAACATTGAGAACGTTTTAATGTTGTAAGTAGAAAAACCTCATAAATGTTATTTTAATAGTATGGATTCAATTAAATTTGTAATTAGAAAAGAAAAATATGTAGTTTCAATTCTATAAATTTGAGATTTTCTCCACAGTGAAAGGCAAATGAGGAAAAAAATTGCTTCAGTAACAAACTGTAACCCAGGTAAAGTGTGAAAGACACAAGGGTGAAAAATCATCTTAGAGAACTGTGTTACTGCCTTGGAGAAGTAGGACTTGGTGAGAATTCCTATAGTGAAGAACTAAGTCAGAAAGATGTTCAGGGAGTCACCTTCTGCAGGTAGGCAGGAGAGGCACCCTGACAGTAATAATCAAAGTCAACCTTCTCAGTTTGCATGAGCCTGTTTCTAATGTGGTTTCTGGAATGAAAATATTTTTTAAAAAGTGACTAGTTTTTCTGAGCATCTCTAGAAAAATCACTAAACAATATGTTCTCAATAGTGGCTCCAACATATACGATAAATAGAATTTGCAAGTACACCCATTATACATTGACAATGAGGAGCATCTGTCATTTAAAAGAAAGGAGATAATGAAAGTAACTTTGTAATGAATGAAACTTTGTAATATAATGAAAGTCACTTTCAAGTTTAAGGCCTGCCGTAGGAATACTGTCATTTAAAAAAGAAAGGCATTACTTTTAATTCACCTTCTAGATGTTTTTACATAATGACTATCAAAAGATTACAGAAAAGTACATTTGGTTTGAATGACTTGGAAAAGATTGCTGGCATCAGAATCAACAAACCATTAATATCTTTCCAAGGGAAACAGGTAAAACAAGACTAAAGAAAACATCTGAACTCAGGGGTAGGTTAGTGAGTTAATGGTAACAGAAAACTATTCCAGTCTCACTAGGGAATGAATCAGATGGCTCTTATTTCAGAGAATGTGTCCTGTTTTAAACTAATAGAGTCTAGTTTAGAAGAAACATAAGTGAAAATGCTCTTCTAGTCTACGTTGCCAAATCTTCTGTGTGCATTGAGAAATAAATTGGGGAGTGGCGTGAAAAAGGGTACTCCTATTACCTATATTCCTTAAAAAGCCTTCTAAAACCTTAGACTTGCCAAATCCTTTTGCTAAGGATTGCCAAAACTGAATGAGGCAAGATCAGAATCAAAGCACTGTCAACATTGTTCATTCTTCAGTACTTACAAATCAAGGTCAATATAACTTTGTAATTCTGATTTTGGCATGATCTTAAGTCCTAAAGCTAACTATTTCTATCCTTGTATGACTTAAATTGGACCACTTAAAAAATATAGCAGATGATAAAGAATGACATTCATTTTATTTTTTAATTTTTGTCACGGTTTTAGTACACAATATTTTATGTCTCCATTGACTTAAAAGATATATGATTAAATGAATGTTTACCTTAATTTCAGATAATATTCTGACAAATGCTTTCAGACTTTTATTGTTTTAATAAAACAAAATAACTGGAATAGTTCTTAAACTTTAAAAACCATTTCATTCAGCTCTTGAAATATCACATAGCTACATTTATTACATTTTTATTCAGAGAGCCAAGTAAGTCAGGAAAAAAATTGTCTTGAATCAACAGAGATGTCAACAGCAAAATTTTATCTTATGACAACGAGGTAAACTGCAAGTGTTCTTCTATAAGCTTGTGCATTCAAATTCTCATTTTCCTTCACATTTTGTTTTCTTTGTTGCAGTCTTTCAAAAGAAGCCCTTAAAGCTCTCTTTGTTGTTTTTTTTTTTTCAAAAAATGTAAAGTTTTATTTTTGTAAGGTAAACTTCATTGCAACGTTTGTTTTAAGCCAAGAACCTAGACTATCATTGTATTTCCCAGTTTTCTGTCCATACCTATAATTTAAAGCTCAGCAAAAACAGCAAATAAAAAGAGAGGGACTCTTTGTTTCTACTCCCAAGCCAAATGATCACTATAAAAATTCAGAATTCTCTAAGCTGTCATGGCATATGAATGAGCACCTAAAAAAACCAGTATATTTCACAATATTATTTACTCTTTTAAAAACTTCTTAAAAGACTAGGACAGATTTTTGGCATATTTATCCCTGAGCTATATTTTCATGACTAAGTTATAACTTTCTGAACAAAAGAGATTCGTATAAATTAACTATGAACTCAACAAACCCTAATCACATTAGCTTTCTAGTCCACCTAAATCAACCACTTTACTTTCCTAATGGCATCACAATTAAAATCTGCTGTGATAGCATTATAGAATTTCATAAATTGAAAGGGACACTTCCTGCTTGTTAAAAATGCTAATTTTATAAAATATGTTCTATATTAAGAGAAACACTGATATTATAAGAAGCAAAGTAAATGTGCTTTGTAATAATTAAAACATTACATATTCAAATGCTAATTTTAAAGCAGGAAACATATTATCTCAATGATAATGGAAAAGGAAAAGACATTATCCTTATTATGGGAATGGAGAAATTGAAGTCCATGTTCATATAACACATCTCCTATCACACCTGTATCTCCTATTACTTTAAAAACAGCATAAAACATTGAGTGGGTTGTCAGTGAGGTCACTGGGGTATGACCAGGGGTGAGGTCACTGTATCCTCATCACTGGGACTCTCTTACTCCTTCCAGCCATATGACTAGATACCAATAAACTGATGCCACAGCCTTGTCTAAACAGCACAGGAGGAGGGCTGGCTATTTAAACTCTTCTGTTAGTCTGGGGGATATGCTGGGGGACTCTCATCTCTCTAATTTCCTATGCATTTTGCAGGAAGGTGGTGAAGTTTAGGTTTGGGTTTTAGGTGATGAAGAGGCCTAGAAATTAAACCACATATCCCAGCTTGGCCTATCAGAGAGCTTTGCTGTGGTGTTTGAGGCTAAAGCCCAGCTAATTCCATAAAGACACCAGAATTAGGAATAGGAACCACTTAGTCCCAGCACTGCTAAGGCACATTTCCATCAGCAGTACAGACCTGGCAGAACATGGGATCATAGTGAAGAGCCTCTGTGGGCCTGAAAAGCAATTTTCTCTACAAGAAGGTACGTTACCAAAATGCCAGAACATCAGAATCTCCTCTATGTGCAAAGATGGAGCAACAAATGACACTAGAGACCTCTCTGAAGGAATGTCTTCCTCAGACTAAGGAAGATAAAGGACAACAGAGGTCACCACCATGGTACTCACCTTGTGCAAGGTGTCAGGGGCCTTGCCTAGGTTCCTAATGAGTAAGACCAACGTCAATTTCCCTCTTTTACTCAGAATCGTGGAACAGTAACTCTGCAAGGTACTTCATCAGCTCTAATTCTTCATCTCTCTGATGAGAAAACTCAAGCTCAGTGAAATTTGCAACTTGCCCACGGTCACCCAGTCAGAAGTAGAGCTTCCTGAGATTCAGGCAGGGGCCTCCCACTGCACAGAGCAGTGCTCCTGTGTCGGCCTCAGTCCTTAGGTGACCTGTACCCATGCACTCTGTGTTTGATCCCTGAACGAAGCCGGTGCAGTTTTCTCCTGATCCCTGCCTTATCTCTTTTTCCTGTGTTGCTAAAACCTTAAAACAAAAACCCACAAAAGAAAACAAGTGGCCAAGACTGGAATGATGGTTCCATCTAGATTGATTACATTTCATCAGCCAGCAAACCAGTCAAAAAGAATCCCCAGGAATAGATGCTCCTTCCAAAATTAATCTTCAGAGAGATTAAAAGGGCATGTTCACACTGTAAACTCAACCTGTTTGCCACATAGACAAAGAAAATATGAAAACATGCTCGCCATCAAACTGTATCAAATTAGTTGCATTCTCCTAGGAAGAAACTGAGTAGAAATAAGTTATGAATCATCTAAGCACATCAGAACCCAAGACAAGGGCCTCCTCAGACAGAGCTTAAATGTTTTAGCTACTCTGACCTGTGTTCAGGTCATAGCGACCTATTTGGGCCATGTAAACACACCTCCTGAATTTCAGAACAGCTCCTCCATTTTTATGCCTAGGTAACTTTCCCCTTTTGCCCAAAACACTAACAGTTAAAAATATAGTTATTATTCCTTCTTTGCAAATGCTATTCTTCTGTCCCTTTAGGCTTGCAATCCCTCTAGCAACCTGTTACCACAATTTTTGTTACAAGATAAATAAATTGTACCATATTCAAGTGTGTGGTGGATAAAACACTACCCACCTTCATTCAGCATGACAAGTCTTGTTTTATTTATTAGTGAAAAAAACTTGCATGGGACTCTTTATTTAGTGACAGAAGGATTTTTATACTGTTTGGCTTATATTCTTCCTCATTTTTGTGCCAAGTCAGCAGCAAAAGCACTTGCATTTTTGTACAAAACCTTTATTATGGAAAATGACAGCAAAAGGAAAATTATTGTGTTTAACATATAGTTTTTAGTCATCTACTTCCCAAAGGAGAATGGAAAAAAACATGTAAGAATGAACATAGGCCATGAGGAATAACGCTACAGCTTAAAACATAACACAGATATGGAGACCAGATAATGCCTCTATGCGTACAATCCGGTATCGGGCTGCCTCTAACCTATTGGAAATTAAGTGAAGTGCAACATGAGGTTTCCAGTAAAAAGTCCCTGGTGTTCTCACCTAAATCCATGGAAGACAGTAGTCCTCATCACTCAAACCACACATAAATCAGCAAGTTGGCAGTGCTTGCTCTGGGGAGTCCAAAGCTTAAGCTGTTTAGAGACTGAACTTCCTCTCACCCTAAAAAGGGCGGATCCTACCCGATCAGGATGAAGCAATGAGAGAGGACTTTCTAAAAGCTGAGAGGAGAGAGATAGCAATTTTATTACCAGAACCATTTAATATAGCTCTTAATAAACTACATATATGGATTCCCATCCCAACATATTTAGTTCAAAAACAGAAAAACCAGATATATTTTCAAAAGTGGATTTTAAAGAAAGAACAGAAAGTAGGTGTGAATAAACAATATCGGCAAAACAAAAATTTCACTATCTTTGCATTAGTACATTGTTACTGGGCTTTATTTTTCTATCTTAGCATCAATTCTATTCCATGGAAGTTTATAAAAAGAAAATGTTTGCTTCTTATAACACAAGTTGCCCTTCTTAGTTGAAGCAGTTAATTTCCAGGCCATAGGACATCAGAAAGCACAATAAGAGCTGGCATCTTGTTTCCCACGTCAGCCATAAACTGAGCTCCCATAACCTTCTCTAGTCACTCATCTTAAAAATGAAAACAGATTATACCAAATCATCTCTAATGTCTCAACCAGCTCAAAAGAAGGACTGAGGCAGACTCACAGTACGCTGAACAGCACACATTCTGGAACCACCCTTCCTAGCTGTGTGACCTTGGGTAAAATACTTAACTTCACATGCCTCAGTTTCTTCATTCGAAAAAAAAGGGGGGGGATAATAATACTTATTTTATAGAGAGGGCGTAAGAGGTAAAGAAGATAATCCACATAACACATTTAGAGTATTACCTGGCACATATTACCTGCTCAATAAATATTAGCTGTTGTTGTTATGAGTGCTCACTAAATGTGTTTTTCATGAAGCAATTTGGAATGTTTGGTTAAAAACAGTTGTTGCAACCAAAAATATTAAAGGGAGTATCTTGCAGCATTTTTGAAAGAATACCAGAAAAAAGCGAGATCACAGTTAAGGAGAGAGGAGCCCTAACTAAACTGGAGTTATCTAACAGTAGGGATAGGCTTTTCCTTAAGGATCCTTCTTTATTAAAGTACTATATATTCACAAAGTTACTTTCCAGTCTTGATTTATAGCTCTTGTTATTTCTGTTCTTATACAAACTTCCCTTCTAGGAAGAAGGCTTTGCTATTTTCAGTTAGTAAACTAGTTTCTAGCTAAAATCAGAATTTGGTCAGTTATGAGTCCCTTTTCCTAGGGCTTAATCACTCAGACTAACTGAATGGCCAACTCCCAGCCTGCAGACTTGGAAGTACAAACTCCAGAGAATAGAGAGTCCTTAACTTACCTTTCTAGAACTTTCACAAGTTTAATTGAGCATTCTCTGCTTGCCTCTGACAGTGTTCCGGATGAGTTAATAAATCAGCAGCCTCACACATTCTATTGTACTTCTGTGTTTCCTTGTCCACCCCTCGGTGCCCACCGCTTCCACTTTACAGAATTGTAGAGCACTTGGAGGCAGAGCCTTTGTCTAAATCATCTCCAAGTCTAGCCCTGATGCTACCTAGTGCTTAACAGACACTTTAAAAAGTTTAAGTGAGGGCTGGCCCCATGGCATATTGGTTAAGTTTGGCGCACTCTGCTTCAGTGGCCCAGGTTCACGGGTTTGGATCCTGGGCACAGACCTACACCACTTGTCAGCCATGCTGTGGCGGTGACCCATATACAAAATAGAGGAAGACTGGCACAGATGTTTAAGTGAATTGAGCAAGGCACTACTGTATCCTATATTGTCATACAATGATTTCTTAGATTTAGTGTAATCAAAGCCCACATAGATTTTTCTTTTACCAGCTGGTAATGAGGGAAAAATTCTCCTTTTTAAAACCAGACACTGTAATTTTTAAAATATATATCCGAGGCTTTGTGAAATATAAGCTAGTCCAGAAGGAAAAAGAATCAGCCAGTTATCTTCCCTTAATCTCAGAAGTTGAGAAGAATAATTCAGGATTGACAAGAAAGGAGTAAATCACGGCTAAAGATTAATATTCAAGATGAAAGAAGGGTGTAAAACAAAAGCATTTTAGCAACTTCAAAAGAATGAATTAGGCTGCTTTTTTTTTTTTTTTTTTTTGTGAGGGAAATCAGCCCTGAGCTAACATCCATGCTAATCCTCCTCTTTTTGCTGAGGAAGACCGGCCCTGAGCTAACGTCTTGCCAATCCTCCTCCTTTTTTTCTTCCCCAAAGCCCCAGTACATAGTTGTATGGTCATAGTTGCACATCCTTCTAGTTGCTGTATGTGGGACGCGGCCTCAGCATGGCCGGAGAAGCGGTGCGTTGGTTCGCATCCGGGATCCGAACACGGGCCGCCAGTAGCGGAGCCCGCGCACTCAACCGCTAAGCCACCGGGCCGGCCCTAGGTTGCCTTTTTGATGATTACCTATATTGGAGAGTTCCATCTGGCTCTGTTCAAAACCATTCAAGTGCAGGCGCAGGAAGCTTTGCCCTCTCTCACATCCCAACCACTCCTCCGGGGTACAGGTTATTACCCTTTATCTCTGGAGATTGCGTTGAAGTGGGGTATGAGTATCCAAGGACACTGATAGGTGGGTTGCTACTTAAGTAAGTAGAGTAGGAAGTAAGCAAAATGTAGAGGCACAGAAACGTATCATATCATACCAGCTGAGAGCCAATAGAAGAATGTTGGCAGGGGGTTAGATCCTTACCAAATGCCAATTAGAAGAGGAATTCATCCACTCCCTTGCCACAGGCAATGCATTAATAACTTCTGCTCAGATGGAGACTAAAGTTGGCTCCCAAGAGATTCCCATGAGAGTTGGTGCTGGGCAACATCTAGATATTAACTCTTCCTATTCATGATCCCTCATTAAGAGCCCTATCTCTTCATTCCACCCCCCTCCATCTCTCCTACCAACCAAGGGAATCTTATCTAGTCTTGGTGAAAAGAAGCCTTGTTCTGCCTTATTTTGCATAATGGGCATTTGTTGTATCTGCCATCCAGCTACCATTCTTCTTTCTTGTGTCAACAGCACTTCAATTTTTTTCAGGGGAATCATCCCTCTCCCATTGTCAATTCATGCATTTAGGTAAAACTGACTCTACCTCTTGAGAATCAGAGCAAGATCATGAATTAAAATAAATTACTCTTCCTACACAAACTCTTCCAGAAAATATAGGAAAACAGAATACTTCCCAACTCATTTTATGAGGCCAGAATTACCCTGATACCAAAACCAGACAAAGATATTACAAAAAATACTATAATAAACCAATATCATTCAAGAACATGAACATAAAAATTAAAGACACACACACAAATTGAATTCAGAAGCTTATAAAATGTATCCACTACATCATGACCTTGTAGAGTTTATGCCAGGAATTAAGATGAAATTCATTAACATAATTCACATATTAATAGAATAAAGAAGAAATTTTATATAATCATCTCAACTGGTACAGAAAAAGCATTTAATAAAATTCAACACCAATTCATGATTTAAAAAAAAAATTCTCAGCAAACTAAGAATAGAAGGGGACTTCCTCAAGCTGATAGATGAAATCTATGAAAAACCTACAACTAACATCATACTTTATGGTGAAACACTAAACTATTTTTCTCTAATATCAGGAAAAAGCTAGGATGCCTGCTCTTACCTTTCTATTCAGCATTGTACCAGAGGTCCTAGCCAAAGCAATAAATCAAGAAGAATAAACTGATGACATACAGATTGGAAAGTGGAAAGTAAAATAAGCTAATGTGCTCATTTCATTATCCTGGCCTCTGTTTGGAGATGGACATATGACCTGATCAGGCCAATGAGGTCCAATTCTTGAATTTAAGTATGACATCTCTTTTCTGCTATACTATCTTTTATTGTGGTAAAGAGACCCTCAAGCTTCTGGGGTCCCCCATACAGTCTGAGAATAGAACTACCGCATTAGGTGTTAGGCCTAAAAATGATCCTAGTGACAATAAGCCATTAATCAAGCTGGTTTGAGAATAGTTCTATCCCTGGATCATTCAGTTACATGAAATAATAAATTCTCTTTTTGGCTAAAGCCAGTTTGGATTAAGACCTAAGAGTTCTAATTTTTCCTCATATATTCTTTTATACCTTAAATCCCCTCAAGGGCTAGACTTTTGAATTCTTTTGCTGCTGTTTTTTTCTTCCCTGAAGACTGATTCTAAATCTAACTTTAATAGGTAAAATAACAACATATAAATCAGTGTATAGAAATATTATCCGACCATATGTGAGAAATAAATGTAATGTGGTGAAAATTATTTTCAAATTCATTACTGATGCATCAAAGTGAGTCCTCTGTAAACCTCTTCACCAATGTAAAAGGGTGACAAGGTAGATTCATCTGTTATACTCCTTCTAGATTCACTTTCCAGATTGCAATGCAGTGGAATGCAATCAAACGTGGCAGATTTGTGCAATGTAGATATATAAAACATTTATTTTATTTATATTGATTACGGCCAAATTCATCAGGAGATATGAAAAGCATGTAGTACACATTACATTTTCAAGCATGAAGGCTCAATACAATTACTTTTATCCACAACCCAAGATCATCCCTTTATATGTCCATCCTTTGTTCATTGCACAAATTCTTCCCAGACCTCTCCAAAAATCCTTCACCAAAATGATGCTAACTAAACTACATTTTTCCCACTCTGATTACTCTATGCCTATTTTATCTGTGGCTACTGTTATTATAACATTATTAATATGAAGATTGGACCTTATAATTAAAGTAATTTATTCTTTGCTAAGACCTCAGCTCTACTTGGTCAGAATGTCTTAGGATAGGCTAACCCAAAAGAACTTATTTGTTATGTGATCCCAGGAAGCACAAGTTAGGGAGAAATAAAAGTGAGATCAGGAAGGGAGAAAAGCCAATAAAGAATACGTTAATGATCAGATCACCACTGTGGCCAACTGAGACTCAAACCCACTAGGGCTTTTCTGGCAAATCATATACAATATACCTCAGAATTGTCTCATCAAGGAACAGAGAAGGTGGAATATTTAACCACCGAATGTCATTCCTCACTGGTTGAGGACTGCCCATGGGGACATGAACTCCCTGGCATTTCTGACCTGCCCTGTGTGGGTTAAGCAAGCACCTATGAGGTGGAAGTAAGCCCACAGGCAGAGAATCAGAGAGACACAATGCTTGAGGTGGGAAGCCATCAGTGACTACAAGAACTGTCTACCACACTGCAGGAGAACTCAGAAGTAGATGGAAGTGATATGGAGTGGGACAGCAAAACAGCATCAGTTACACACTCCAACTGAGCTTTCAAGTTACTTCATCATTGTGATCTCAAGAATGCCAACATTCTTCTGTCTCCTCCTCATTATCTCATGGATTTCTCTACAGTCTCTACATGCCTCTTCATTCACCTACTTAACATATTGTATTTCTACTTCTAACGTAGATACAATTCCCTTATTAAATATAATATGTTCCCCTTTGATCAACATTATCCAAAAGACAAAAGAAACTTATGCTTGATATAATCTGTCCCTTTTCTGACCAGTCTATCTTTAGTCTCAAGAATGATCTTCTTGAGGAAATAGGAGCATTAAATTTCAAGAGTTTCAAGAATAAAGAAGACATAGTCCCTGCTCTCCAGCTGCCTAGCAGAGGAAAGAAGTCAAGGTCACAAATAACTAAAACATAAGGCAGAATGAGCTAAGCGCCATAAGAGAGGTACACACAAAGTGCTTTGAGGGCTCAACGGAGATAAAATATCACACACAGTTGGCAGGATCAGGAAGGATATGTGAACGAGGGATCTTGTGAGCTGAGCTTTGAAGGATGGATGGGATTCTGTCAATAAAAGGTGGCTAGAGGGCTTTCTAAATATAGAGAATATTACAAGCAAAGCTCAAACCACAGAAAAATGCATGCTCCTTTGAGAAACTGTCTGGTTTGGCTGAAGCATAATGTATACATCACAGAAGTGTACTGGGAGATATGGCTGGAAAAGACCACTCTACACACATTTTTAACCATTTCAGTAATCAATCATTAGAGCTTTCAATTCTTAAAAGTGGCATGACATTAATGCCTCTTGTGTTAAGGTCAATCAGCTTTATATTATTTTTTAATACCAGGTTAGTATTCATATTTTAAAATTTTTACAAGATCAAACTTGTTGAAAGGGAATGTAGCTCTTATGAGAATGACAGAAGGGGTCATTCCTTTCTGGTCATATAAAGATAGCGTAAAAGTTTAAGAGTCTATGATCGTTTTGTCCTTGTCCAATAATTGCTTAAAGAAAGAAGTGACAGTTTGTATTTTACAAGAGAGGTTGAATGAGGTAATATAAAAAAGATGAACGACCAAAATAAGTCCATGTTTAATACTCTCTTCAACAGGTGTCTGAATCTACACATATATCTGAGTTTAAAAGGAAATTTGCCAAAGTAAATAACATGGGAAATTGATGTTAAACACGTTTATATGCATGTGGTTTCTCCACATCCTGGGAGAATTAACATTTTAGTCTTGCTACAGTTCCATTATTAATCTTATTCTTATCAGAGTCAAACGGGAAGTAAATCTGCTAAAGTGTAATAACTGAGGCTAAAGAGAAATTGTTTCTTTCTTATAGAACAAACACTTCTTTTCAGCTTGAGGACTATTTTAGACAGTCCTAACAGTTGTTTTGTCAAAACACAAACACACAGTCTTAGTCTAGCTCTTATAAACAAACAATAGCATGGTTCAATCTACATCCGAATATTGGTTAGTACTTTTCAGGGTATATTCCCATATATTTAATCTTTAGAATAATTCTAGAAAGAAAATTGGTCCAAAAAACATTATTCTCATTTTACAGATTAAAAAAGCAAAGTTCAAAAAAAAGTTAAATTGGCTTCCCCAAGTCAGAGTAGTAATATGGTGTTTTGAATCCCACTTTAATATACTTTCCCATTTACCTGAAAAATGACTCGCAAGTAAGTATTATTTGCTAAATAATTCAATTTTGAATCTGTGCAAAAAAAGGTGGGTATCACTTCTTTCAGTAACAGGCTCACTCCGAGTGTATAAGTTAGTTTTTAGACATTTAATATTCTTTCATGACTTCCTTGGTTTTCCTCTCACAAAGCTAGGCTAAGATCGCCTCTTACATGCTCTTGGCTGTAGTTCTCTGGAAACTCAAAAAAGTCCTTGGTAGAGCCTATAGAACAAACTTAAGGTGTTTCTTAAAGAAAATTTTGGCCCTGCCTCCAAGAACCATAGTACGCCTGTTCTCTATGAAGACAGATTCTCTATATGTGCTAGAATATAAATTAAACTCCTCATTTTCATAACAGAATGTTAACTATCCATTAGTATTTCTAAAACCTAAAGCCAGACTATCTGAATTGTTAAGCAATTCAGAACACCTGAATGACAGCCTCTTACCACAGAGTTCTCCTTAAATGCTCTACAGCTTTCATTAAAAGGTCACTGAGACGGGGGAACAAGGAGGCTCCTCCGTTTTCTGAGCTGGGTGGGAATGGGGGTAGCATGCCCTAGAGCAGATTAATAATTCCCAAATTTGAATTTGCATACAAATTACTTGAGAATCTTGTTAAAATGCTGATTTTGATTCAGTAGAGATGGGTTGAGGCTCAAATTCTGCATTTCTAACTACCTCCCAGGTGATGCCAATGTTGCTAGTTCAGGACCACACTTTAAACAGCAAAGGTCTAAAGCAGAGGCCTGCGAACTGCAGCCCACGCCTATATGGCCCGTGAGATAAGAATGGTCTTTACATTTTTAAATGGTTGGGGGAAAAATCAAAACAAAAAAATTTTTTGTGACATTTGAAAATTATACGAAATTCACATTTCAGTGCCCATAAGAAAATTGTATTGGAACACAGCCATGCTCATTTATTTATGCATTATCTGTGGCTCCTTTTGTGCTGTAACAGAGTTGAGTAGTTGCAGCAGAGTTGCAACAGAGACTGTACAGGCCACAGAACCTAAAATATTTAGTATGTAGCCTTTTACAGAAAACCTTTCCTAACCACTGGTCTATAGCAGTGGTTCTCAACCTTGGCTGCATAGTCAAATCACCTGGGGAAATTTTAAAAACATTGAGGACCGTGTATCACACAAAATCAGTCAATCCGGGATCTCAAGGAGTGACCCTGGCATCAGTACCTTTAAAAGCTCTCCAAGTGACTCCTATCAGCAGCCAGGCTTGAAAACCATTGGTCTAAAGGAAATACCCCCATCTTATCCATGTCTCAAGATCTATAGACAAAGTCACCAAAGTCAAAGCTTACAGTCCAGGTCTTCAACTATTCACACATTGTTCCTGAACAACCATCTACATTGTTTTCACTAGGAACTAAGACACAATCACTAGCACAATTCTTTGGGGGCTTTTTGTTGTTGTTTTCAACTCCAGCACTTCAAAACTAGTATAAAACTTCACTATTCTCTACATTTCTCATCACATTCATTTTCAAGAATTGTCATTGCTTCCTTCTCCTTCCAGTTGGCTGAAACCAGAAGCTTTATTATCACTGGACTGTCTAACACACATGACCTATAAGTGATCTACCCATACACCCATTTTTCAGGAAAGCAACAGCCCTGTAGACACATGTCAAGTCCATGGCTCTTTACTCCAGCCCATGGGTCTCATCTGGGACCTGCACACATTGGTCATACCTCCTCCTATATCTTCAACCTCTCCCTCTCAGTGGTCGCCGTTCCCACAACCAAGAAACCTGTTAAATTCTAGTCCCTCCCCTCCACAAAGAAAAAGCAGAAAAGGAGAGTGATGTCAACATCATGGTGGAGTGAGTGCTTCCCTTTGACTCTCCCCTCTAAGACACAAAAAAGGACATTTTTCATATCTTAGAGGAGGTAAGAGGATCTCCTCTCCCTCTCAAATGGCAGTGACCCCGGGAATGCAAGGAGCTCTGAGAGGAGAGGGGGGAAGGAGAACCCTCCATGGAAACACCTTTGCTCTCCAAGTTTCATCACAGCCTGTGGGAAAGCCCCACACAGAGGTGACTAAGCTATTGTGGGGGTGTCTTCATCAAGCCAGCACCCCAGGAGAGCAGATAGCGAGGGTAGAGCAAGAAGGCCCCAGGATTGCACAGGTGAAAGAAAGTACCCCTCCTCCTGCCCGGCACTCCAGCTCAGCCGGTTGGCCAGAGCACCCCTGCATATGTTAGAAAAGCAGCAGCCATGAGCAAGTGAGCTGCGGATCACGGCAGGCTCAGAATACACAGCTCTTGACCCCCACCCAGTGGCAGCAGGAGGAAGCTGCAATTAGATACTATCATTAAGCAGAGGCACAAATACATGCCGTCAAACAGTATGAAAAAATATATTAATACTCCAGACCAGAAGGAAAATAACAAGCACTCAGAGATCAATCCTGAAGGCACAGAAATTTATAATGTAAATGACAGAGAATTCAAAGTAGCTATCATAAAAAAACTCAATGAGTTATAAGAAAATACAGATAGTTCAATGAAGTCAGTAACTTCTTCACAAAAGAGATTGAAACTATAAAAAAAAACCAATCAGAAATGTTGGAAATGAAAAACACAATGGATGAGATAAAGAAAAATCTGGACTCACTGAATAAAAGAGTTGATATTATGGAGGAGAGAATCAGCAATCTGGAGGACAGAAATACAGAGATATTTCATACAGAAGAGGAGAGAGAACTAAGACTAAAAAGAAATGAAGAAATATTCTGAGAAATATCCAACTCAATTAGGAAATGCAACATAAGGATTATGGCTATTCCAGAGGGAGAAGAGAAGGAGAATGGAGCAGAGAGCTTGTTCAAAGAAATAATAGCTGAGAACTTCCCAAACCTGGGGAAGGAACTGAAAATACAAGAGAAAGAAGCTCTTAGAACTCCTAACTATATCAATGTAAAACGACCTTCTCCAAGGCATATAGTAGGAAACCTGGCAAAAGTCAATGAAAAAGAAAAAGTATTAAGGGCAGCAAAGCAGAAGAAAATAACTTACAAAGGAACACCTACCAGGCTTCCAGCAGATTTCTCAGCAGAAACCTTATAGGCTAGGAGAGAGTGGAATGATAATACTCAAAATCCTCAAAAACAAAAACTTTCAGCCAAGAATACTCTATCCAGTGAAAATTTCCTTCAGATATGACGGAGAAATAAAAACTTACCAAGATAAACAAAAGCTAAGGGAGTTCATCACCACAAGACCCCCCCACAACAAATGCTCAAGAAGGCCCTCATACCTGAAAAAAGAAAGAAAGGGGTTACAAAGCCTTGAGCAAGGAGATAAATATGTCGACAAAATCAGAAAATTGCAACTCTCTATCAGAACAGGTTAGCAGACGCTTAATAAAATTAAAGATAAAGGGAATGAAAACTTCAAAAATAAATATAACGTCATCATTTTAACCACAAACTCACAGCAAAAATTGAAAAAGTTCTAATAATAATAACTTAGAAGGGGAAGAGGAATGGGATGGAATTGGCTTGGTCTAAGGAAATAAGAAGCTATCAGAAAATGGACTATCTCATCTATGAGATTTTTTATACAAACCTCATGGTAACCACTAAAGAAATAATCAGAACAGAGACACAAATGATAAATAAAGAGAAAACTAAGAAAACCATCAGAGAGAACTACCAAATTGAATTGGTAGTCCAAAATACATGGGACAAAAAATGAGGAAAATGCAGAAGAACCAGAAAAGGAGCAATGAAATGGCAGCATTAAGCCCTCGTATATGAATAATCACTCTAAATGTAGATGTATTGAATTCTCCAATCAAAAGACTTAGGAGGCCAGCCTGGTGGCGTGGTGGTTAAGTTCGCACGTTCTGCTTCGGCGGCCCAGGGTTTGCGGGGTCGGATCCCGGGTGCAGACCTACTGACCGCTCATCAAGCCATGCGAAGGCAGCATCCAATAAAGAAGAGCTACAACTCTACAACTATGATATGCAACAATGTACGGGGGCTTTGGGGAGAAAAAAAAAGAAAAAAGGAGGAATACTGACAAAAGATGTTAGCACAGGGCCAATCTTCCTCAAAAAATAAAAAAAGACGCAGACTGGCAGGATGGATTAAAAAACAAGACCCAACAATATGCTGCCTCCAGGAAACACATCTCAGCTCTAAAAACACAGGCTCAGAGTGAAGGGATGGAAGATGATACTCAAAGCAAATGGCAAACAAAAGAAAGCAGGTGTTGCCATATCTATAGCAGACAAAGTAGACTTCAAGACAAAGCAGGCAATGAGAGACAAAGAGGCACAGTATATAATAAAAGGGACACTCCACCAAGAAGATATATCAATTATAAATATATATGCACCCAACATAGGAACACCAAAGTACATAAAGCAACTATTAACAAACCTAAAAGGAGATACTAACAACAAGGCAATAATAGTAGGGGACCTTGATACCCCACTTACATCAATGGATAGATCATCCAGACAGAAGTCAACAAGGAAATAGTGGATTTAAATGAAAAACTAAACCAGATGGACTTAATAGAAATATATAGAGAACACTCCATCCAAAAACAGCAGAATACACATTCTTCTCAAGTGCACAAGGAACATTCTCAAGGATAGACCATATTTTGAGAAACAAGGCAAGCCTCAATAAATTTAAGAAGACTGAAATCATATCAAGCACCTTTTCCAACCATAGTTATGAAACTAGAAATCAACTACAAGAAAAAAGCTAGGAAAGTGACAAATATGTGGAGACTACACAACATGCTACTGAACAACCAATGGATCACTGAAAAAATTAAGAGAGAAATCAAGGGCCGGCCCCGTGGCTTAGCGGTTGGGTGTGCTGGCTCCACTGCTGGCGGCCTGGGTTCGGTCCCGGGCGCGCACCGAGGCACCGCTTCTCCGGCCATGCTGAGGCCGTGTCCCACATGCAGCAGCTGGAAGGAGGTGCAGCTATGACATACAAATATCTACTGGGGCTTTGGGGGAATAAATAAATAAATAAAATTATTTAAAAAAAAAACAAAAAAGAGAAATCAAAAAATATTTGGATAAAAATGAGAATGAAAATACACCATAAGACCTCATATGGGATGCAGCAAAAGCTGTCCTAAAGGGGAAATTCATAGCAATACAGGCTCACCTTAACAAACAGGAAAGGTGTCAAATAGGCAATCTTAAAATACACCTAATAGAATTATAAAAAGAAGACCAAACAAATCCCAAAGTCAGCAGAAGGAGAGAAATAATAAAAATCAGAGCAGAAATAAATGAAATTGAAACAACAACAACAACAACAAAAAAAAAAAACAGTAGAAAGGATCAATGAAACAAAGAGCTGGTTCTTTGAGAAGATAAACAAAATTGACAAACCCATAGCCAGACTCACTAAGAAAAAAAGAGACAAGGCTCAAAATAATAAAATTAGAAATGAAAGAGGAGAAATTACAATGGATACCACAGAAATACAAAGGATTATAAGAGAATACTATGAAAAACTATATGTCAACAAATTGGACAATCTAGAAGAAATAAATAAATTCTGAGACTCATACAACCTCCCAAAACTGAACCAAGATGAAATAGAGAACCTGAAGAGACCAATCACAAGTAAAGAGATTGAAACAGCAATCAAAAACCCGCCAAAAAACAAAGGTCCAGGACGAGATGGCTTCTCTGGAGAATCCTAGCAAACATTCAAAGAAGATTTAAATACCTGTACTTCTCAAATTATTCCAGAAAATTGAGGAAGACGGAACACTTCTTAACACATTCTACAAGATCCAACATCCACTTATGATAAAAATTCTCAATAACATGGGTATAGAAGGAAAGTACCTCAAAATAATAAAGGCCATATACGACAAACCCTCAGCCAACATCATACTCAATGGGGAAAAAGTGAAAGCCATCCCTCTGAGAACAGGAACAAGACAAGGCTGCCCGCTCTTGCCACTCTTACTCAACATAGTACTACAGGTTGTGGCCAGAGCAATTAGACAAGAAAAAGAAATAAAAGGTATCCAAAATGGAAAGGAAGCAGTAAAACTCTCACTGTTTGCTGATGACATGGTGCTATATATTGAAAACCCTAAAGAATCCACCAGAAAACTCTTACAAATAATCAACAACTACAGCAAAATTGCAGGGTACAAAATCAACTTACAAAAATCAGTTGCATTTCTATGCACTAATAATGAACTAGCAGAAAGAGAAATCAAGAATACAAGCCCATGTACAATCGCAACAAAAAGAATAAAATATCTAGGAATAAATTTAACCAAGGAGGTGAAAGACCTATACAATGAAAACTATAAGACACTGTTGAAAGAAATCGAAGAAGATATAAAGAAATGGAAAGATACTCCATGTTCAGGGATTGGAAGAATAAGTATAGGTAAAATGTCCATACTATCTAAAGATTCAACGCAATCCCAATCAGAATCCCAATGACATTCTTCACGGAAATAGAAAAACGAATCCTACAATTCATATGGGGCAACAAAAGACCCCGAATAGCTAAAGCAATCCTGACGAAAAAAGAACAAAGCTGGAGGCATCACCATCCCTGACTTCGAAATATACTACAAAGCTATAGTAATCAAAACAGCATGGTACTGGTACAAAAGCAGACACACAGATCAATGGAATGGAATTGAAAGCTCAGAAATGAAACCACACATCTATGGACAGCTAATCTTTGACAAAGGAGCTAAGAACACACAAGGGAGAAAGGAAAGTCTCTTCAATAAGTGGTGTTGGGAAAACTGGACAGCCACATGCAAAAGAATGAAAGTAGACCATTATCTTTCGCCATACACAAAAATTAACTCATAATGGATCAAAGCCTTGAAGGTAAGACCTGAAACCATATAAGAAACTCCTATAAGAAAATATAGGCAGTACACTCTTTGACATCAGTCTTACAAGGATCTTTTCAAATACCATGTCTACTTGGACAAGGGAAACAAAAGAAAAAATAAACAAGTGGGACTTCGTCAGACTAAAGAGCTTCTGCAAGGTAAAGAAAACCAGGAACAAAACGAAAAGACAACCCACCAACTGGGAGAAAATACTTACAAATCATATATCCAATAAGGGGTTAATCTCTAAAACATATAAAGAACTCATACACCTCAACAACAAAAAAAACAACCAAGACGATCAAAAAATGGGCAGAGGATATGAACAGACATTTTTCCAAAAAGGATATACAGATGGCCAATAGGCACATGAAAATATGTTAAACATCTCTAATCATCAGGGAAATGCAAATCAAAACTACAATAAGATATCACCGTACACCCGTGAGAATGGCTATAATCACCAAGACAAAAAATAACAAATGTTGGAGAGGATGTGGAGAAAAGGGAACCCTCATACACTGCCGATAGGAATTCAAACTGCTGCAGCCAAAACAGTATGGAAATTTCTCAAAAAACTAAAAATAGAAATACCATAGGATCCGGTTATCCCACTACTGGGTATTTACCCAAAGACCTTGAAATCAACAATACAAAGACATTTATGCACCCCTATGTTCACTGCAGCATTATTCACTATAGCCAAGAAGTGGAAGCCATCCAAGTGCCCATCAACTGATGAATGGATAAAGAATATGTGGCATATATATACAATGGAATACTACTCAGCCATAAAAAACGACAAAAAGGTCCCATTCACAAAAACATGGATGGACCTTGAGGGTATTATGTTAAGCGAACTAAGCCAGACAGAGAAAGACAAACACTGTATGATTTCACTCATATGTGGAAGACAAACTAACACATGGTCAAAGAGAACAGTTTAGTGGTTGCCAGAGGGTAAGGGGGTTGGGGAAGGGGTGAAGGGGCACATTTATTTGTTGACTGAGAAATAATAATGTACAATTGAATTTTCACGATGTTATAAACTAAGATGACCTCAATAAAAAAATATATATATTAAAAAAAGAGAGAAGAAAAATCCACCTTTAGCTACTTACTCAATCTTCTCATTTTATCAACCAAAATACTTGAAAGCGAATTCCTAACTTGTCATCTTAATTCTCAACCTAACATTTACTTCTAAACCCAACGTGTCATAGTTTCTGTCAACACCATCCTACTAGATCTCTTCTTGCAAAATCACCAGTTATCTCCATTGCCTAATTTAGTGGACATTTTTCAATCCTTATACCACTACTCTAAAGCATTACACACTTTATCATTTTTCTGAAATTCTGTTTCTCTGATACTACACACTACTGGTTCATCATATCTTGGATTATTTTTGTTCTTTCTCCATGGTAGGCTCCCCTTTCTTCGCCCAACCCGGGTACCCCAGTAGTCCATCTGCAGCCCACTATTCTCACTTGTACCATGATCTTGGTCACTCTAATAATTGAACCTTCCGTAAATGCTTGTAATTCCTAAGCCTGTCTCCACCTCAAATCCCTGCCCAGAATGTCAGACTCATACAGTCAATTTCTGTTGACTGTTACCACTTGGCTGTACCAAACCCAACATGCCCCAAACTGAACTCATTTTATCCTCTGCCTGCCCCTCTTCCTGTGTTTCTCTGTCTTAAGTGGTGACTCTACAAGCCACCCATTACATAGGCTGGGATTCTGGTACTTACTGTTTACCCCTTTATCTCTTTCATCACTCAGAGCTAAGAATCATTAGATCCTACAAATTTATATCTTAAATACATCTCAAATAGATCCCCCACTATCACTGACCTAATCTAAAATCTTCATCATCTTTCACATGGAAGACTGAAACTAATCTCCCTACCTCCAGTTTTGTCTGCTAAAACCATCTCCTCACCCATTCAAGAGTGATTTACCTAAAACACAAATATAACCACGTCAGTTATATGACTGAAACCTACCAGTGTCCTTCTATCGTATAAGATCATACTTAACCTCTTCAACATAGATTCTCCAAAATTTGTACTTTACCTCTCTGACATCATCCCCCATCTCACTTACTCTTAGTATACTGCAAGTAACAGCAATAGGATCCCTTATTTGCAGAACCCTCTACCTGGAATTCGTTTCTTCTCCCCCCTAATCCCCCTACCCGCTTCAGGAACACCTTTAGCTGATTCATATACTTTAAGACTCAAGTCTCCCAGGTTTGGTTAAGTGTCCACCTTTGTATGTCCATAATAGCTTGTGCATTTCTATATTACTTATATCATAATGCAGTAGTTAAGAGAACTGGCTAATGACAAAGATTTGGATTCAAACTACTGCTCCACCACTTGTCAACATTCTTACCTGAAAAAAATCATACACTCTCTTTAATTCCACAGCCTCTTCATGTTTAAAATGGGGATAATATTCACATTACTGCTTTGTAATTAAGAATTAGTGAGACAAAATGCTTAGGATATAAACTGGCACAGAGTAAGAACCCAATAAATTAGAATTTTAGTTGTTTGCAAAGGAATCTTTGCAAAATATTTTGATATTTTATCTACTTAAGTTAGTCTTTTTAGTGTTCGCAAATATCTCTTCCTTACAAAAAGAAATTATCTTGATACATATTAAAACAATAACAAGAAGAAAAGTCTGACAATGACTTGCCAATGAAAAAATAGGGGAGCAGCAGTTTTTCTCACAATAAATGAATATGTCAAACATATTTTTAAAGTTCTTAATTGGTAAAAATATGAATACTAAGAACCATGGATCTTAGTATTTGGGGGAAAAAATGGATCCTTATACTAAATCATTATAAATTAACCACACACAAAATAATAGGAGATCCTGCTTTTACTTTTCTTCAGAGCATGATGATGTGAAAATATAAAATGTAAAGTTCTACAAGAACATCTGCTAATTTAAAAAATGTTAAAATGTTCTGAATTGTATTTTTCCAGTGATTTGTATTAAAATTTTGAGTTCAATTCCAAAACCAAAATTCTCTCATTATATTATAAGCCTGTTCATTACCTTAAGGAAAATAAGATGCAAGCTGTTACCAAAGAGCCCACTAGCCTGCTTCATTAAATGCCTTGTAACTACAGTATATTTTTCATTAACGTATAAAGAGGACCAAACAAATATATTCCAGGTGTAAACTCTGCACTCAACAGACTTAACCAGATTCATTTTTTTCAGTCTTAACATTGTTATAATTTTGATTAAATTTCTACATCATTTTTCCACTTTCAGTCAAAAGCAGTGTGGAGGCATTTAATGGGGACAAAACTCAGCACAATACTGGTGGAAGCTTTTACAATTAGATAAGCCCAAGCCCCTCTCCACCCACATTTGGGGTGAGGATACTTCTTTCTGTACTTGCAACCAATTTCAGCTCATCCACTCACAGGCTGTGTTTCCTTGGGCAAGTAAAAACCTCTTTAAGCCTCATATTCCTCCTCTGTGTAGTGGGGATAATAATATCTATCTCAGAAAGGTCTAGGGAGCATAAATGAGAGTGCACAAAGATGTAAAGTACTTAGCATAGTGCCTGGACACATTAACATTATCCCCTTACACAGCACTTACTGAGTGCCAGGCAGTGGTCTAGACACTTTGCATATTAATTCCTTTAATCCTTTAACAGCTCCATGGGGTAGGTACTATTATCATCCTTCTTTAACGTATGAGAAGCCATCTGTAAACCACAGTTCTGATTATTTCACAGGACAACAGGACCAGATAAACAGGGATTAGAACTAACCATTCCAGGGGGTTCAGCAAGGGAAATAAATGCTAATGCCCTAAGGCATCCATTGAATGGAACAAATTAACTTCTCTCTTATTAAACTAGAAAGTACCCTCCACAGGAGAATTGAGAAAAATAGTAGCTCAAATAGTTTTCTGTGTTCTGTTGCTCGGTTGAAGAACCCCAATAGAAAAAAGTGAGCACAGCGCTCAACCATGTCAAATTATTCCCTGCCTTTGCCTCAGCATTACCAATAGTCATGCGTCCCATTTTCCCAAGTTACAGAGCTCTGATTCCCTGTGGTAAAGACATCAGACCATAGAAGTAGGGCAGGAACATTCATTTTTGAAGGAAATATGATACAAAATCTATGTTTGGGTATGTGGTGGGATAATTTATTAAGATATTAGTTAGCTTTTTGATTTTCTGCTGTTGAATGACCCAAGAGAGTGAAATGACATTTAGGAGTTTACATTTTCTATGTTATCTTCTTATACTCCACCTCTGCCTCCTGAGAAGATGGCCAGACCTTCTGCACTCTCTTGCTCCAGGGTAGGCAACAGGGCTAAAGCAGAAGTGGCCTGAAAAGAACCTCCCTTCCTTGCTATAGTTTTCCAAAAGCCTTGTGCAATGGAGACAAAAAGAAGCTATTGCATTTAATGTGAGAGTAGAGGATAAAGGTGGGAAAAGGTGTGACACAAGAGCAAGAGGAAGAAAAAGATTGCCCCAAACTTAAAGAAGGGCTTAGGGCCGGCCCCGTGGCTTGGGGGTTAAGTGCGCATGCTCTGCTACTGGCGGCCCGGGTTCGGATCCCGGGTGCGCACCGACACACCGCTTCTCCGGTCATGCTGAGGTCGCGTCCCACATACAGCAACTAGAAGGATGTGCAACTATGACGTACAACTATCTACTGGGCCTTTGGGGGAAAAAAAGGAGGAGGATTAGGCAATGGATGTTAGCACAGAGCCGGTCTTCCTCAGCAAAAAAAGAGGGGGATTAGCACGGATGTTAGCTCAGGGCTGATCTTCCTCGCAAAAAAAAAAAAAAAAGAAGGGCTTAGAGGTCTATGGGACCTCAAGTAAAGGGACCCACAGCTTCTCCCTTGCAGAGTTTCAGGAAAGAGGTTGGGTCTCCATAGGAAATGACAGCAAAGAGGCCATACAAGACTCCTTTCAGAGCACCTGGGCCCAATAGGTCCCCACATACCGGGTGACACAATAGCCTCAAACCATCAGATTCCAAGGGATTGGCTGGGGAGATAAAAGTAGGTACATTAGGGGGCTCAGCTAAGGGGCTTCAGAAAGGGAGGAAAGGCTTTTTTTAGTTGTCACCATGAATGAGAGTCATGGATGCTAAAAAAAATCCTACAATGTACAGGACAGTCCTACACCAGAAGAACTGTTCCACTCAAAATGCCAGTACACTCTGTAGAGAAACTGATGGACAGTAGGCATCAAAGAGAAAACTAACTTGGACTAAAAGACCAATAATCGCCCTTGAACACTGTTCTGTGCAACACCCCCTCGGCTCCACAACTTTGTGAGTGAGAGAGAGAGTCCTGTTATGACTGAGATTGAATTCCCTTCAAGCTGGTGGGATGGGAACTCAGAGTTGGATTTAGGTTGACTTAAAAGAAATAAGTAATGCAGTATTTCTTACTCAAGGGAGCTTGTTGAGAAGACTGATACGCCCTATAGATATTTCATTTAGTGTAGTGTCGGAGGCTTTCTGAAGGCGTGATCAGCTCTTGTTCTGTCTTCTGCACACTTCTGAGGATGCATCGTATTTTGTACTGTAATGGTTCTGAAGATGCAGATTGCATCTGCGTCCTAGCACAATGATGAAAAAAGCAAGCCATCCTTCTGTCCCTAAGAAAACACCCTATATTTCTTTATTTTGACTTTTTGGTGAAAAGGGCAGCAGGGATTATATTTTTAAAGTTTTATTTTTAAGCTATTTTATTTATAATTGATAAAATCTGGTTAAGCATCTGTATATGCATCCATCCACCTAGCAATTGTTACATATCACAAGAAGATTGGCAAGAAAGGACTTTGGCAATGCTACATAAGTGACACAAATTATCGGTTTCATGAGAAATGTTCACACATCACCTTAAAAGCTAAGTAAACAGCTACACGCACTTAAAAAAACTGAATTAGGAAGAGACGTATTTCCAACTTTTGTAGAAAAATAAATTTGAGGAAAAGAATAAGACACTATTTATGTAGCACCTTCTCTAAAAGTGAAAAAAACATTATATGGTGTAATTAATCTCTATTCCTCTTTGCTAAAAATGAAGAAAGAGGCAAGATGATCCCTTTTGTATATGGGAGAAGTAGCACAAGTTCAGATTTCTTGCCCAAGGACAATGATCAGTGGAGACAGGGTCAAAATCTTACATGCAGAATAAGACACTAGTCAAATGCCACTCTCTAACAAGCACTATATATTTTTAAAAAGATATCACTCATTGAACACTTACTACACACAAGGCAATGTGTTTTAAATATTCTTCTCACTTAAGTCTCACTCAGAGGCAGATATAATTTTTCCCATTTTACAGTTGAAGAAACTGAGGGCAGTGACACTAAGTAGCTTATACAAGTCACCCAGCAAATAAGTACTGACTGAATTCCAACCAGGACTGTTGGACTCAAAGCCCATGCTCCCAACCACGAGTCGTCCTTCTCTCATCACCCCTCACACAATGGAGAGATTTCATACATTTTGGAATTAATATGGATTATTCCTAGAAGCCATCAAGGACTCTATCAGGGACAATTAAAATATGAACTAATAGGACTATTTTCAATTTCCTTGAAATGTCATGATCATTGAAAAGAATCCTGGCTTTATCTTCCACTTACCCAGGACCCTTACCCTATCATTAATACTAATCACACCTTATTTTAATTACTAGTTTATCATGTCTTCCCTGCCAGACTATGAGACCCTTAAGAAAAGGAAAAGCATCTATCTTTATTTACCACTAGTCTCAACACCTCAGCACAGTGCCTGGCACATAGTAGGCTCTCAATAATCCTTTGTTAAATGAATGATTAAAGGAGCCAGGGCAGCCTTGTGAGCTAAGGGAAGCATAGCATTGTGGTGGCACCTGGCTCAGTAAGACTTCATTGTCAACTGGAGCATCATGATTGACTTGTAGATAACCTATGGTCTAAGGAGACAAAACAAGAGCAGAGATTAACAGCAACTAAAACCCCACCTGTCTACAAAGCCTTTCCAAACTTAAGAAGAACTAATGGCTAGCTCCCCAACCTAGGCATAAAACTCTCACACCTGGCCTTCTCCATGTTCCATACATCACACTTATTCTATCTCTAAATTTCACATATTCATCTTTGTATCCCCAGCACACCACAACCTACACATTCAACCTGTCTTTATCTTCTACCCAATGCACTTAGCATTGACCAACAGGGGCTATTAGTTTATGCCCCTTTTTAATAATGGCTCTCCTTTATCTATAGTTTTTGTCCACAATTAAGCTTCAATTCATTCCAAATTTATTTCCCAATATCCCTCCCGTCACCCATTTTAGTGTCATCTAAAGAGAACTACCTACTGAAGCCCTAACAACTTTCTTGCCTTTGATCATGAAATTTATTTTGCACCAAATGCCCTTCATTTCCATGTCTGAGCTAGTTCAATTATCATTTCCCCCAGGAAGGCTTCACAAACTCATTCCAAACAGACATAATCACTTCCTCATCTCAATTTCCACATTTTATCTACATTTCTCTGTTGAAATATATAACTTTACTCCATAAATTCAGATATCATTTTATGTTCCCTACCAAATAGCAAGCTCCCTAAAGGGAAATATCACATATCATTCACTTATGTATCTTTCACACAGGGTCTTCTACACAGTGGTGCTTTATAAATATAAGTTGAGGGAATAAATGAATGAATAAAAGTCAAGTGCATTTTGTTCTGTTATTCTTATGTCTTAAACCCGGCTTAATGAAAATGGCATTAATTATAAATCATAAATCCTAGTTCAGTTTTTCTCACTAGCTAGCTATAAAACTTAGTCAATTTACTTAACTTCCATGGATTCTAGGTCCCTCATCTCAAAAAAGATGAAGTAGAGCTGATCTCCCAGGCCATTACTAATATGTAAACATATTATATAGTACAAATATGTTGATAATTCCAAGCAAAGGAAACACAATTCCCCTTACCCTCTGCCTAGTAACTCTCAGTCTTTCTTCAGAGCTCAACTCATCATCACTTCCACAGAGAAATTTCTCTGATGACCAGACTACATCAAATCCCTCCACATAATGCTCTTAAAGCACCATAAATCTCCACTTTGCAGGACTTATCACACTTATAATTTTTATTTATTACTGTGATTATTTAATTAAAATCTATCTCTACTTATTTCCTGTATATTCAATAAAATGAATGAGATTTTACAAAGCAGAAACATTTTCTCAGTACTTCTCTTTGTAATGTATATAATCATATATGTTTCACCATTTAAACACTTTCCAAAGATGATGGACAAAGCTAGGTGATCACAACTTCAAACAGTTAACATAGTTTTCAAAGCATCTACCTTGTTGTTTCATCCAAGTTTATATATTCAAAGAATATGGTCTCAGATAGACTTACTTCTAAGCATGCAATTTCATTTAAATTTTCTCTTTTGTTTTATTTCAGCTCTCTGCTATTTTTATTTCTACTTTTCTTTCTCTATTTAAAAGAAACTTGTCTATAAAATAATTCATCACATATGTTTTCTTGTATCATTAGTTGAGTAAAAATGCCAATTTAGAGATTCTTTTTATGATGTAGAAAGTAAGCCCTCCTAGTATAAGCAGAGAAAAATCAAGAATGTTTCTTTGTAAATAGCCACAATTTAATACTTGATTTTGTAAATCAACAAATAGAAATTAAACAGATCTAATGATTTAGTAAATAAAATATCAATGAAATCATCTTATATACTGCAAATCTTTGATGTGTATAATAAGGTAAAAACTAAAACATCATAATGATAAAGCTAATCAAAGCAGTAGAAAATAAAATTTAAAATGCTTACACTTGAGATAAACATTTAAAAGTTACTGGTTTCTTTATCTCATGAATATATTTGAATTAACATAAATGTGTTTGATTTAATAAGCTATAACGTTTTATTCCTAAGCCCACTTACACCATTATAGTTAGCACTGTAATTATGAGTTAAAGGTATGATCTTAGACCACAAAACCAAAGCTTTATATCTTCTTTCACATGCTACTTTCTGTACACTTGGTGAGTATTCGTTTCCATAAAAAGGAGAAATTGACTAAGACTGGTGAACCATAACCTCTTCCCATCCAGTAAAGTGGAGTGGAAGTGCCAAATCCTTGAGAGTGATGTTCTCTCAAAGGATGATATAAGGTGATCTAAGTTCACTTCCACCTTAAAATACCTGTTTACTTTTTTAATCACATGTATAAATGCGTGAAGAGTAAACCTACAAGCAATCAAATTCTATTCCTGACAACATAATTCTGAGAGTCACTAGATTATGCAAGATCCTGAAAAACTTATTCAGTCTATCAGAAAGACCACATGCCAATAAAACTCTTAAAACAGGCTACACAGGGACATATAAAAATAAATGCGCTAAAGAGCACTGCTTATATTTTCAAATATCTTAGGTGTTTTTTGAAAAATAAAAACAGCACTATTAAGTAAGAATCCATATGTCAATTATCACACTCAAGAAATTTCTAGTTATACAGAAAGACACACCTCCCTTGATGGTAAGAACTACATTTATTCCAGTTCTTGGCATGGTGTGTTGGATGAAAAAGTGAAATTCATCAACTCCTAAAATAAATGTTCCATAAAAATAGATAAAATAAATATAAGCAAAAATGATTGACATGAAAAAAGACCACTCATCATGTGGTTACTTAACCAAAACTGACATTTTTCCAAATGTTATGTAGTTATTTGGTTTGATGAGATTTTGGTGTTATCTGTTTGTTTGTAATTTTTTAATGGTTAGGATTCTTGATAGAGTGGGGGAAATAGGGGAGGGGAATGATGTGATATGTGATAATATTCCTTATTAATGTATCGAGTTGCATCACATCCAGACTAGCCCAACACCATTGGCTCTAGGGTGTCTCCGGAGACATGGAAATAATCTTATCACAATGATTTGGAAATTACTGAATGTTATTTTTTCTGAACCACCAGAAACCACCAGTGGTTACCCATCCGGGAACCACTAATCCGTGCTCCTTATCCATATGTCTGTTCATCTTCCACACGTGAGTGAAATCATAAAGTGTTTGTCTTTCTCTGTCTGGCTTGTTCTGCTTAACATCATAATCTCCCAGTCCATCCATGTTGTTGTAAATGGGACAATTTTGTCTTTTTTATGGCTGAGTAACATTCCATTGTATACATACACCACATCTTCTTTATTCATTCATTAAGTGATGGGCACTTGGATTGCTTCCATGTCTTCGCTATTGTGAATAACGCTGCAACGAACATAGGGGTGCATAAATGTCGTTGTATTGTTGATTTCAAGGTCTTTGGATAAATACCCAGTAGTGGGATAGCTGGAACATAAGGTATTTCTATTGTAAATATTTTGAGAAATCACCATACAGTTTTCCACAGAGGCTGCACCAGTTTGAATTCCTATTGGCAGTGTATGAGGGTTCCCTTTTCTCCACATCCTCTCCAACATTTGTTATTTTTTGTCTTGGTGATTATAGCCATTCTCACGGGTGTACGGTGATATCTTATTGTAGTTTTGATTTGCATTTCCCTGATGATTAGAGATGTTTAACATATTTTCATGTGCCTATTGGCCATCTGTGTATCCTTTTTGGAAAAATGTCTGTTCATATCCTCTGCCCATTTTTTGATCGTCTTGGTTGTTTTTTTTGTTGTTGAGGTGTATGAGTTCTTTATATGTTTTGGAGATTAACCCCTTATTGGATATATGATTTGTAAGTATTTTCTCCCAGTTGGTGGGTTGTCTTTTCGTTTTGTTCCTGGTTTTCTTTACCTTGCAGAAGCTCTTTAGTCTGACGAAGTCCCACTTGTTTATTTTTTCTTTTGTTTCCCTTGTCCAAGTAGACATGGTATTTGAAAAGATCCTTGTAAGACTGATGTCAAAGAGTGTACTGCCTATATTTTCTTATAGGAGTTTCTTATATGGTTTCAGGTCTTACCTTCAAGGCTTTGATCCATTATGAGTTAATTTTTGTGTATGGCGAAAGATAATGGTCTACTTTCATTCTTTTGCATGTGGCTGTCCAGTTTTCCCAACACCACTTATTGAAGAGACTTTCCTTTCTCCCTTGTGTGTTCTTAGCTCCTTTGTCAAAGATTAGCTGTCCATAGATGTGTGGTTTCATTTCTGAGCTTTCAATTCCATTCCATTGATCTGTGTGTCTGCTTTTGTACCAGTACCACGCTGTTTTGATTACTATAGCTTTGTAGTATATTTCGAAGTCAGGGATGGTGATGCCTCCAGCTTTGTTCTTTTTTCGTCAGGATTGCTTTAGCTATTCGGGGTCTTTTGTTGCCCCATATGAATTGTAGGATTCGTTTTTCTATTTCCGTGAAGAATGTCATTGGGATTCTGATTAGGATTGCATTGAATCTTTAGATAGTATGGACATTTTACCTATATTTATTCTTCCAATCCATGAACATGGAATATCTTTCCATTTCTTTCTGTCTTCGATTTCTTTCAACAGTGTCTTATAATTTTGATTGTATAGGTCTTTCACCTCCTTGGTTAAATTTATTCCTAGATATTTTATTCTTTTTGTTGCGATTGTACATGGGCTTGTATTCTTGATTTCTCTTTCTGCTAGTTCATTATTAGTGCATAGAAATGCAACTGATTTTTGTAAGTTGATTTTGTACCCTGCAATTTTGCTGTAGTTGTTGATTATTTGTAAGAGTTTTCTGGTGGATTCTTTAGGGTTTTCAATATATAGCACCATGTCATCAGCAAACAGTGAGAGTTTTACTGCTTCCTTTCCATTTTGGATACCTTTTATTTCTTTTTCTTGTCTAATTGCTCTGGCCACAACCTGTAGTACTATGTTGAGTAAGAGTGGCAAGAGCGGGCAGCCTTGTCTTGTTCCTGTTCTCAGAGGGATGGCTTTCACTTTTTCCCCATTGAGTATGATGTTGGCTGAGGGTTTGTCATATATGGCCTTTATTATTTTGAGGTACTTCCCTTCTATACCCATGTTATTGCGAGTTTTCATCATAAATGGGTGTTGGATCTTGTTAAATGCTTTCTCTGTGTCAATGGAGATGATCATGAGTTTTTTATTCCTCATTTTGTTAATGTGGTGCATCACATGGATTGATTAGTGGATGTTGAACCATCCCTGTGTCCCTGATATAAACCACCTTGATCATGGTTTATGATATTTTTAATGTATTGCTGTATTCAGTTTGCTAATATTTTGTTGAGGATTGTTATATCTATGTTATTCAGTGATATTGGCTGTAATTTTCCTTCTTTGTGTTGTCCTTGTCTAGTTTTGGTATCAGGGTGATGTTGGCCTCCTCGAATGCATCAGGAAGCGTCTCGCCTTCTTTAGTTCATCAGAATAGTTTCAGAAGGATAGGTATCATTATTTTATTTCTTTTTTGATTGAGGTAACATCAGTTTATAACATTATATAAATTTCAGGTGTATATCATTATATTTCGATTTCTGTGTAGATTACATCATGTTCGCCACCGAAGGACTAATTACCATCTAGCACCATACACATGTGGTAGTCACTTCTTTTGCCCTCCTCCCTTCCCCTATCCCCTATGGTAACCACCAATCTAATCTCTGTGTCTATGTGTTTGTTGTTGTTGTTGTTGTTGTTGTCTTTATATTATATTTATGAGTGAGATCATACAGTATCTGACTTTCTCCCTCTGACTTATTTTGCTTAGCAGAATACCCTCAAGGTCTATCCATGTTGTCACAAATGGCAAGATTTGATCATTTTTAAAGGCTGAGTAGTATTCCTTTGTGTATATACACTACATCTTCTTTACCTATTTGTCCCTTGATGGGCAATTAGGTTGTTTCCAAGTCTTGGCTATCGTGATTAATGCCACAATGAAGATAGGGGTGCATATATCTTTATGCATTCGTGTTTTCATGTTCTTTGCATAAATACCCAGCAGTGGAATAGCTGGATCATATGGTAGTTCTATTCTTAATTTTTTGTGGAATGTCCATACTGTTTTCCATAGTGGCTGCACCAGTTTGCACTCTCACCAGCAGTGTATGAGGGTTCCCTTTTCTCCACATCCTCTCCAACACTTGTTATTTATTGTCCGTTAATTACAGCCATTCTGACGTGTTTGAGGTGATATCTCATTGTCGTTTTAATTTGCAATTCCCTAATAATTAGTGATGTTGAATATATTTTCATGCACCTGGCAGCCATCTGTATATCTTCTTTGGAAAAATGTCTCTTCAGATCTTTTTCTCATTTTTCAATTGGGTTGTTAGTTTTTTTGTGTTTGAGATTTGTGAGTTCTTTATACATTTTGGATATTAACCCATTTTTTAATTGGGTTGTTAGCTTTTTGTCGTTGAGATGTACGAGCTCTCTTTATATTTTGGATATTAACCCCTTATCAGATATATAGTTTGCAAATATCGAGAAGGATAGGTATTAAATCTTCTTTGAATGTTTGGTAGAATTCCCCAGAGAAGCCATCTCATCCTGGACTTTTGCTTTTTGGGAGGTTTGTGATTGCTGTTTCAATCTCTTTACTTGTGATTGGTCTACTCAGATTCTCTATTTCTTCTTCTTCTTTTTTTTTTTTTTTAATTTTTTGTTTATTGCAGTAACATTGGTTTATAACATTGTAAAAATTTCAGGTGTACATCATTATACATCTATTTCTGCATAGATTACATCATGTTCACCACCAAAATACTAATTACAACCCATCACCACACACATGTACCCAATTATCCCTTTCACCCTCCTCCCTCCCCCCTTCCCCTCTGGTAACCACCAATCCAATCTCTGTTCCTATGTGTTTGTTTATTGTTGCTATTATCTACTACTTAATGAAGGAAATCATAAGGTATTTGACCTTCTCCCTCTGACTTATTTCACTTTGCATGATACCCTCAGTGTCCATCCATGTTGTCACAAATGACTGGATTTCATCGTTTCTTCTGGCTGAGTAGTATTCCATTGTGTATATATACCACATCTTCTTTATCTATTCGTCCCTTGATGGGCACTTAGGTTGCTTCCAAGTCTTGGCTAGTGTGAATAATGCTGCAATTAACACAGGGGTACATGTACCTTTACAAATTGATGTTTTCAAGTTCTTTGGATAAATACCCAACAGTGGAATAGCTGGATCATATGGTAGTTCTATCCTTGATTTTTTGAGGAATGTCCATACAGTTTTTCATAGTGGCTGCACCAGTTTGCACTCCCACCAGCAGTGTATGAGAGTTCCCTTCTCTCCACATCCTCTCCAACACATATTGTTTCCTGTCTTGTTAATTATAGCCATTCTGCCGGGCGTGAGGTGATATCTCATTGTAGTTTTGATTTGCATTTCCCTGATAGTGATTTTGAACATCTTTTCATGTGTCTGTTGGCCATCTGTATATCTTCTTTGGAGAAATGTCTGTTCAGCTCTTTTGCCCATTTTTTAATTGGATTGGTAGTTTTTTTGTTGTTGAGATGCATGAGTTCTTTATATATTTTGGAGATTAAGCCCTTATCAGATGTATGGTTTGCAAATATCTTCTCCCAATTGTCAGGTTGTCTTTCCGTTTTGTTGATGGTTTCCTTTGCTGTGCAGAAGCTTTTTAGTTTGATGGAGTCCCATTTGTTTATTTTTTCTATTGTTTCTCTTGCCCAGTCAGACGTGGTGTTTGAAAAGATGTTGCTCAGACCGATGTCGAAGAGCGTACTGCCTATGTTTTCTTCTAGAAGTTTCACAGTTTCAGGTCTTACATTCAAGTCTTTAATCCATTTGGAGTTAATTTTTGTGTATGGTGTAAGGTAAGGGTCTACTTTCATTATTTTGCATATGGCTATCCAGTTTTCCCCACACCATTTGTTGAAGAGACTTTCTTTTCTCCATTGTATGTTCTTGGCCCCTTTGTCAAAGATTAGCTGTCCATAGATGTGTAGGTTTATTTCTGGGCTTTTGATTCTATTCCCTTGATCTGTGTGTCTGTTTTTGTGCCAGTAGCATGCTGTTTTGGTTACTATAGCTTTGTAGTATATTTTGAAATCAGGGAGTGTGATAACTCCAGCTTTGTTCTTTTTTCTCAGGATTCCTTTAGCTATTCGGGGTCTTTTGTTGTTCCATATAAATTTTAGAATTTTTTGTTCTATTTCTGTGAAAAATGTTGTTGGAACTTTGATAGGGATTGCATTGAATCTATAGATGGCTTTAGGAAGTATGGACAGCTTAACTATGTTAATTCTTTCAATCCAAGAGCACGGAATATCTTTCCATTTCATTGTGTCTTCTTCAATTTCTTTCAGCAATGTTTTATAGTTTTCGGTGTACAGATCTTTCACCTCTTTGGTTAAGTTTATTCCTAGGTATTTTATTCTTTTTGTTGCAATTGTAAATGGGATGGTATTCTTAATTTCTCTTTCTGCTACTTCGTTGTTAGTGTACAGAAATGCAACTGATTTTTGTATGTTGATTTTGTATCCTGCAACTTTACCATATTCGTTTATTACTTCTAAAAGTTTTCTGGTGGATTCTTTAGGGTTTTCTATATATAAAATCACGTCATCTGCAAACAGTGACAGTTTCACTTCTTCCTTTCCAATTTGGATCCCTTTTATTTCTTTCTCTTGCCTGATTGCTCTGGCTAGGACTTCCAGTACTATGTTAAATAGGAGTGGTGACAGTGGGCATCCTTGTCTGGTTCCTGTTCTTAGAGGGATAGCTTTCAGTTTTTCACCATTGAGGATGATATTAGCTGTGGGTTTCTCATATATGGTCTTTATTATGTTGAGGTACTTTCCTTCTATACCCATTTTATTCAGAGTTTTTATCATAAATGGATGCTGTATCTTGTCAAATGCTTTCTCTGCATCTATTGAGATGATCATGTGATTTTTATTCTTCATTTCATTAATGTGGTGTATCACGTTGATTGATTTGCGAATGTTGAACCATCCCTGCATACCTGGAATAAATCCCACTTGATCGTGGTGTGTAATCTTTTTAACGTATTGTTGTGTGCAATTTGCTAGTATTTTGTTGAGGGTTTTTGCATCGATGTTCATCAGTGTTATTGGCCTATAATTTTCTTTTTTTGTGTTGTCCTTGTCTGGTTTTGGTATCAGGGTAATGTCAGCTTCATAGAATGAGTTAGGGAGCTTCCCCCCCTCCTCAATTTTTTGGAAGAGTTTGAGAAGGATAGGTATTAAGTCTTCTTTGAATGTTTGGTAGAATTCACCAGGGAAGCCGTCTGGTCCTGGACTTTTATTTTTGGGGACGTTTTTGATTACTGTTTCGATCCCCTTACTGGTGATTGGTCTATTCAAATTCTCTACTTCTTCTTGATCCAGTTTTGGAAGGTTGTATGATTCTAAGAATTTATCCATTTCTCCCAGATTGTCAAACTGGTTGGCATATAGCTTTTCATAGTATTCTCTTATAATCTTTTGTATTTCTGAGGTGTCTGTTGTAATTTTTCCTCTTTCATTTCTGATTTTACTTATTTGTGCCTTCTCTCTTTTTTTCTTGGTGAGTCTAGCTAAGGGTTTGTCAATTTTGTTTATCTTTTCAAAGAACCAGCTCTTGGTTTTATTAATTTTTTCTATTGTTTTTTTGGTCTCTATTTCATTTATTTCTGCTCTGATTTTTATTATTTCTCTTCTTCTACTGATTTGGGGCTTGGTTTGTTCTTCTTTTTCCAGTTCCCTTAGGTGCATTGTTAGATTGTTTATTTGAGATAATTCTTGTTTGTTGAGATAGGCCTGTTATCGCTATAAACTTCCCTCTTAGAAACGCTTTTGCTGTATCCCTTAAATTCTGGCATGTCATATTTTCATTTTCATTTGTCTCCAGGTATTTTTTGATTTCTTCTTTGATTTCTTCATTAACCCAGTCGTTGTTCAGTAGCATTTTGTTTAATCTCCACGTATTTGTGGCTTTTCTGATTCTCTTCCTATAGTTGATTTCTAGTTTCATACCGCTGTGGTCAGAAAAGATGCTTGGTATTATTTGAATCTTCTTAAATTTATGGAGACTTGTTTTGTGGCCTAATATGTGATCAATCCTGGAGAATGTTCCATGTGCATTTGAAAAGAACGTGTATTCTTCGGTTTTTGGATGGAATGCTCTGTATATATCTACTAGGTCCATCTGTTCTAGTGTGTCGTTTAAGGCCAATGTTTCCTTATTGATCTACTGTTTGGATGATCTATCCGTTGGTGTAAGTGGAGTGTTAAAGTCCCCTACTATTATTGTGTTACTGTCTATTTCTGTTTTTATGTCTGTTAATAATTGCTTTATATATTTAGGTGCACCTACATTGGGTGCATAGATATTTACAAGTGTTATATCCTCTTGTTGGATTGTTCCCTTGATCATTATGTAATGCCCTTCTTTGTCTCTTTTTACAGTTTTTGTTTTAAAGTCTATTTTGTCTGATATGAGTACCTCTACCCCAGCTTTCTTTTCATTGCCATTTGTGTGGAGTATCTTTTTCCATCCCTTCACTTTCAGTTTGTGAGTGTCCTTAGGTCTGAAGTGTGTCTCTTGTATGCAGCATATATATGGGTCTCGTTTTTTTATCCAGTCAGCCACCCTATGCCTTTTAATTGGAGCATTTAGTCCACTGACGTTTAAAGTAGCTATTGATAAGTATGTACTTACTGCCATTTCTTAACTTTTTTTTTTTTTTTCTCAGCGTTTTAGTAGTCCTTCTCTGTTCCTTTCTTCTCTATTTCTTCTTGATTCAGTTTTAGGAGGTTGTATGATTCTAAAAAATTATCCATTTCTTCTAGGTTATCCAATTTGTTGTCATGTAGTTCTTCACAATATTCTTTTATAATCCTTTGTATTTCTGTGGTATACGCTATAATTTCCCCTCTTTCATTTTTAATTTTATTTATTTGAGCCTTCTCTCTTTTTCCCTTAGGAAGTTTGGCTAAGGGTTTGTCTAGTTTATGTTCTCAAAGAACGATCTTTTAGTGTTATTTTTTTAGTCACTATTTCATTTATTTTTGCTCTGATTTTTTTTTAAATTTTTTGTTTATTGCAGTAACATTGGTTTATAACATTGTAAAAATTTCAGGTGTACATCATTATACTTCTATTTCTGCATAGATTACATCATGTTCACCACCAAAATACTAATTACAACCCATCACCACACACGTGTACCAATTATCCCTTTCACCCTCTTCCCTCCCCCCTTCCCCTCTGGTAACCACCAATCCAATCTCTGTCCCTATGTGTTTGTTTATTGTTGTTATTATCTACTACTTAATGAAGGAAATCATACGGTATTTGACCTTCTCCCTCTGACTTATTTCACTTTGCATGATACCCTCAATGTCCATCCATGTTGTCACAAATGGCTGGATTTCATCGTTTCTTCTGGCTGAGTAGTATTCCATTGTGTATATATACCACATCTTCTTTATCCATTCGTCCCTTGATGGGCACTTAGGTTGCTTCCAAGTCTTGTATTTTTGCTGTGATTTTTATTATTTCCCTCCTTCTGCACAAATTGGGCTTTGTTTGTTCTTCTTTTTCTAGTTCTATTAGGTATAGTTCAAGATTACCTATTTGAGATTTTTCTTGTTTGTTGAGGTGGGCCTGTAGTGCTAAAAATTTCCCTCTTAGTACTGCTTTTGCTTTTTCGTATAAGAGTTGGTATGTTATTTTTTCATTTTCATTTGCCTCCAGGTATTTTTTATTTCTCCTTTGATTTCTTCATTGATCCAATGGTTGTTCAGTAGCATATTGTTTAGTCTCCACATATTTGTGATCTTCCAAGCTTTTTTCTTGTACTTGATTTCTAGTTTCATAGCATTTTGGTCAGAAATATGCTTGATATTATTTCAATTTTCTTAAATTTATTGAAGCTTGCCTAATTTCCACACATGGTCTATCTTTGAGAATGTTCCATGTGCACTTGAGAAGAATGTGCATTATGCTGGTTTTTGATGGAATGTCCTATATTTATCTATTAAGTCCATCTGGTCTAGTGTTTCGTTTAAGGCCACTGTTTCCCTATTGACTCTCTGTCTGGATGATCTATCCATTGATGTAAGTGGGGTGGTGAGGTTCCCTCCTATTATTGTGTTGCTGTCAATTTCTCCCTTTAGGTCTATTAATAATTGTCTTATATACTTTGATGCTCCTGTGTTAGGTACATATATATTTATAAGTGTTATGTCCTCTTGGTGGAGTGTCCTTTCTATCATTATGTACTGCCCCTCTTTGTCTCTCATTATCTTTTTTATCTTGAAGTCTGCTTTGTCTGATATAAGTATGGCTATGCCTACTTTCTTTTGCTTGCCATTTGCTTGGAGTATCATCTTCCATCCCTTCACTCAGAGCCTGTTTGTCTTTAGAGCTAAGATGTGTTTCCTGGAGGCAGCATATTGCTGGTTCTTGTTTTTGAATCCATCCAGCTACTCTGTGTCTTTTGATTGGAGAATTCAATCCATTTACATTTAGAGTGACTATTGATATATGAGGGCTTAATACTGCCATTTTCTCCCTTTTTTTCTGGTTATTCTGTATTTCCCTTGTTTCTCTTCCTTTGTATTTCTGACTGCCATTTCAGTTTGGTGATTTTCTGTGAAGGTGTTCTCAGTTTTCTCTTTATTTATGATTTGTAACTCCTCTCTTGTTTTTTGTTTAGTGGTTATCATGAGGTTTGTATAACAGGTCTCATAGATGACACAGTCCATTTTCTGATAGCCTCTTATCTCAATTATCCTAAAGAAGTTCCATCATTTTCCTCTTCCTCTTCTGAGATATTGTTGTCACAAATTATTCTTTTCTGTGTTTTGAGTTTGTGACTGAATTTAAATGTTTATAGTTATTTTTGATGCTTTCCTTCCCTTTAACTTTTATGTTACTAAGTGTTTGCCAACCTATTCTGATAGAGAGTTGCAATTTTCTGATTTTGTCTATTTATCTCCTTGATCAAAGCTTTGTAAACCTTTGCCTTTTTGTTTTAGGTAGGAGGGCTTCCTTCATCATTTCTTGTAAGGCAGGTGATGAATTCCCTCAGCTTTTGTTTACCTTGGAAAGCTTTTATTTCTCCATCATATTTGAAGGATAATTTCACTGGATAGAGTATTCTTGGCTGAAAGTTTTTCTCTTTCAGTATTTTGAGTATATCATTCCATTCTCTCCTAGCCTTTAAACTTTCTGCTGAGAAATCCACTGAAAGCCTGATAGGGGTTATTTAGCAGGTTATTTTCTTCTGCATTGCTTCCCTTAATACTTTTTCTTTGTCATTGACTTTTGACAGTTTTAATATTATAAGCCTTGGAGAAGGTCTTTTTGCATTGATGTAATTAGGAGTTCTATTGGCTTCATGTAGTTGTAAGTTCAGTTCCTTCCCCAAGTTTGGGAAGTTCTCCGCTCTTGTTTCTTTGAACAGGTTTTCTCCCTTTCTTCTCCTTCTAGAATACCTATAATCCTTATGTTACCTTTCGTAATTGAGTTGGATATTTCTCAAAAAATTTCTTCATTTTTTTTTAATCTTAGTTCTCTCTCCTCCTCCACCTGAAGCATTTCTATATTTCTATCTTCTAATTCACTAATTTTGTCCTCCATAATGTCTGCCCTATTTTTGATGGTTTCTACGTTATTTTTTACCTCATGGATTGTGTTCTTCATATCCAGAATTTCTGTATAGTTTTTTTTAAGGGTCTCAATTGCTTTGGTGAAGTATTCCTTCTGCTCATTAATTTTATTCCTGAGCTCAATGACTGTCTTTTTGTGTTTTCTTGTAACTTGTTGAGTTTCTTTAGGACAACTGTTTTGAATTCTCTGTTATTTAGATTCTAATCCTCTGTGACTTCAGGATTGGTTTCTGGAGACGTGTCATTTTCCTTCTGCTCTGAAGCGTTACTATAGTTTTTCATGGTATTTGATGAATTGATCCTCTGCCTGCACATTTGTGGTAATATCAGGTTCCACCTGCCACTGCTGGGGAGGGTGGCAGGAGCTGTGTTTTCTGATCCTGCCCCATCTGCTGGTAGTTGTGTCAGTCAAGCTGCAGCTGCTCGGTGGGTTGCACTCACCCAGGAGGGGGCCTCTGTGCTGGGCAGGCAGGTCACAGCCAGATGCTGTACTCCACAGGTGGGTCAAGCTCATGTAGCTGGGCGCTACGCTTAGTGGGTGGGTCATGCTCGTGGGGGGCTGGTGCTGCACTCTCACTCAGGTTACCAAGCTGCTGTGCTTGGTGGGCAGGGTGTCTTGGTGTGGGCTGAGCTTCCACCACTCAATGGGCAGCGTTCCTATGGGCAGGGCTGACACAAAAGATGGGTGCTCCCATGGGCCAGGCTACCATTTCGAAAGCATTCCCCCATGGGCTGAGCTGCTCCCACCTCTACTCACAGTCATGCCAGCTGCTGTGTGAGGACCTGCAACCTGGATTTCTGCTGCCAGGGAGTGGGAGGCATCTTTCCTTTAGTTCCACTGCTTCCTGGGGATCTAGTCCACCCACCTTCAGATGTATGGCTGCATGGATGTCCTGTTGTGTTGTGCAGGGAATCCTCGGTTGGTTAATGAATGTCCATTTAGTTGTAACTTAGAGAGGAGAGACAAAAGGAACAACTCACTCCACCATGATGCTGATGTCACTTTCTGTCGTTTTTTTTAAATCAAACAGGTAATGCTTTGTAGACACTTTTTAAAATAATTGGAGTTTAAAATAACATAAAATTGTGAAGGTTGTATAATCATATGTTAACATTTTACCCATGTGAACAAAAGAACAAAGTATTATAAGACTTTGGCAAAAAAAACTAAATAATAGAACTGAGTTATAATATTCCTGTACAAATGAGCAAAAATTACAACGTACATATTATTAAAAGTTTCTTATAATTACTACTATTACTACTACTAATGTTACTACTACTATTGCTACTATTTCTATTACATATATATTATATAGCCTGGCATATTCAGCATCATACAGACCTGCAGCATAATACTATTATAAGAACCAAGTAGACTCTTGAAGAATCATATGACTCTTGATGAATCTAAAGAGATAAAAGAAAATGGATTCTCTCATTCTTCTCAATAGTTTCTACTGTTCTCCACCTATTGCGAATACATATTAACACATCATACTTTAGATGGCATGGTTTCAGTAGAACAAACTAGGTATGATCACAGAAAGCAACTGGCCTTACTAATTACAGCCAGAAAGAAAGGGCTACTATGCTTGTTTTTTTTTTTAAAAAACCAAAGTTATCATTTGATGGACATTTACTATGTATTTGAAACTAAATTGTTCTGTATCATTTCAGGAAAAGACAGTAAAGAGAAAAAACAGAACCACAAAATCTCTACCCCCAAACCTAACAAAATAAATACAAAAATGAAAAAGAATCAATATATATTGGCAGCAATCAAACAAAGGAAGACAGCAGTTTCTACCACAAATTTTGATAAGTGCCATCCAGAGACAAGAGACTGAAGGTTTCTGATACCAACCCCACCTCCTTTCATGACTGTCAAGAAGCATTGTGGAGATAGGAAAAAATGAATCTAGAAAATTCTTACTGATATCCCCCAATTAGGAAGGAAGTAGAATCTAGGGGATGAGCTATAACCTAAAAGAAAGGCAAATAATGCCACTCCAAAGTAGAGCATCTTGTCCTTTCAGAGGTAAATGTTAAACACAGCAAGCAGTGACTCAGAGGACTTGCCATTTGGGTATTCCCTGGTTAGGAGGCACACTGCACATTCTTCACCATCTCAAAAAAAAAAACAAAAAAACACAAGAATTTACAAAATTGGAAGGGAAAAAAAAGAAATAAGGCTAAAACTATACTGAAGTCATGAGGCAAAGACATAGCATATCCTATTGTGAAGTCCTCTCCCCTCCATCCTTTAATAACACTTTACCCAAAAGCCACACGTTGGAGTGACATCAGCAAAAATGGCAGAGTAAGTACCTCTCTTTCATGAAACAATAAGAACACTGGAAAAAATAGTCAATAACTTTTTCAGAACTCTGGAAATTAATCAAAGGCTTGCAGCAATCTGGAGAGCATTTATTTCAGAAAACAGCTAAACAGTAAGAAGAGTGAGCTTTATGACATTTTAACTTGACCTATTCCTATCCCCCTATCCCTAGCTCCACAGTAGCCTTGAAAATCAACAGTCTGCAATCACGGTGAAAACTAGCAGACTAGCAGCCAGTAGAGGATACAGAAGGGGGTTGGAACTCCTTCAAAGCCCCACTTACAGAGAATAGTCACTATTTAACCTATCTGGAAGACCTCATTTGCAAGGCTTCTCTTTATTTGACCTGACTCAGAGCTTCCCCAGTGTGAACAACCTTCACCCTGGGGCCATTTGTCAATTGTTTAACATGGCTGCTGACTGACACAGTGGATAACAGTGAGAGCAAACAACAGAATAAGCAAAAAGCTTATCAAGGGAAATCTGCAGAATGAAATGTCCATAAGGAGCTTTGAAAAGCTTCAAAATATTCCTGTGAATCTAGAAGGCCCATTCACACATTTGGAGCTGTTTGCATGTTCAGGACTGTGCATATGCTCAGAAAAGACCTGAGAAAGCCTTAAATTCTCATCTCTGACTGACCTTGAGGCTCTGTGCATGCAGGAAGCAAAGACTAAGGCGGAGTTATCAACTGCCTGTCTGAATGTGAAAGACATGCCTCAGCACTCACACAGAGCCCCTCAGAAGAGACTTGGAGACTTACTGGTTCCAGGGACTTAAGTAAATCTCTGTCTAATCACTGGCTGACCACTAAGATAACTGAGAAGAGATGTCAGTGGTTACACACAACAAAGAATACAGATTTTACTGATTTCGTTCAGAAAAAAATCACTGGGCAAACAACAACAATAAACCCTGGAGAGGGGGGATAATCTGATTTCTAGAGTTGCCACATAATATTATTTAAAATGTGCAATTTTCAACAACAACAAAAATATGAGATATGCAAAGAAACAAATTATGGGCCATATAAAAGAAAAATAGCAGTCAACAGAAACTACCCTTGAGGAAGGCCAGATATTGGACTTTCTAGACAAAGCCTACATTAGTTTCCTAGAGCTGCCATAACAAATTATCATAAACTTGGTGGCTTAAAACAAGAGAAATTTATTCTCTCATAGTTCTGGAACCAGGAAGTCTGAAATCAAGGTGCTGGCAGGGCCATGTTCCCTCCAGAAGCTCTAGGGAAGATTCCTATTTTTCTCCCTTTCACCTTATAGTGGTTGCTGGCATTCCTTGGCTTGAGGCCGCATCACATCAATCTCTGTCTCTATCTCCATATCACTTTCTTCTCTTCCATATATCTCAAAACTCTCTCTTTCTATCTCTTATAAAAATGCATGTGATTACATTAAGATAACCCACCCAGATTATAACTAGATAATCCAAAATAATCTCCACCTCTCAAGATCCTTAGCTTAATCCCATCTTTGGCCACATAAGGTAATAGTTATTCATTTGCCATATAAGGCAGGCACCAAGGATTAGGATATGAACATATCTTCGAAGCCACCATTCAGCCCACTACAAAAACTTTAAATAAGCTATTTAATATCTTCAAAGAATTAAAGGAAACCATGTCTTAAGAACTAAAGAAAAGTATGAAAATAATATCTCACCAAATAAAGAATATCAATAAAGAGATAGAAAAAGAGATAGAGATTGTAAAAGAAATTATAGAAAGAACCAGGTGAAATTCTGGAGTTGAAAAATACAAGAAAGTAAATTAAAAGTTCACTAGAAGACCTCAATAGCAGATTTGAGCTGACAGAAGAAAGAATCAGTAAACATGAAAATAGGTCAATTAAGATTAGCCAGTCTGAGTAGCAGAAATAAAGAATGAAAGACAATGAAAAGACCCTCAGAGACTTGTGGAACACAATTAAATGTACCAACATATGCATAATGGAAGTACCAAAAAGAGAGGAGATGAAAGGAGCAGAGAGGAGAGGAAAAAGGAAGGGAGGAGAGAAGAGGTTGGGAGAGGTGGGGGGAGAGAGAGGGAGAGAAAGGGGCAAAAACAATATTTAAGAAATTAATAGCCAAAAACGTCCCATATTTGATGAAAAAGGGAAAAAAAACCCCACACATCCAAGAAGCTCAATGAACTCCAAGTTGGATAAACTAAAAGAGATTCACACTTGGACACGTCATAGTCAAACAACTAAAAGACAAAGAGAGAATGTTGAAAGCAGCAAGAGAGAAGAGACTCATCACATAGAAGAGAACCTCAATAAGATTAACAGCTGATATCTCACAAGAAACCATCGTGGCCAGAAGATAGTGGTATGACCTGTTGAAAGCGCTGAAAGAAAAAAAAGTGTCAACCAAGAATCCTATATCCAGCAAAGCTATCCTTCAAATATGAAGGACAAATTAAGATAAAAATTGAGAGAATTCATTGCAAGCAAACCTGCCCTACAGGAAATACTAAAGAGAATTTTTCAGACTGAAATGAAAGTACATGAGACAGTTACTCAAATTCATATGAAGAAATAAAGAATACCAGTAAGGCAACTACATGGGTAAATATAAAAGACAGTATAAACATATCTTTGTTTTTAAATATTTTTTCCTCCTATCTGGTTTAAAAGATGTCTGCATAAGGCAATAATAATAAGTCTGTGTTGATGGACATACAATTATAAAGATACAATTTGTATGATAACCACAGCACAAAGGATGGAGGAGAGAATGGCACTGTAGGAACAAAGTTTTTGTATAATATTGAAATTAAGTTGGTATTCATATTAACTAGATTTTTTTGTTTTTTTGTGAGGAAGATCAGCCCTGAGCTAACATCCGCCAATCCTCCTCTTTTTGCTGAGAAAGACTGGCCGTGGGCTAACATCCATGCTCATCTTCCTCCACTTTATATGGGACACTGCCACAGCGTGGCTTGCCAAGTGGTGCGTCAGTGCACGCCCAGGATCCAAACTGGCGAACCCCGGACCGCCGCAGCAGAGTGCATGCACTTAACTGCTTGTTAAGGGCAACCAGGCCGGCCCCTTAACTAGATTTTTATAAGTTAAAATATTAATTGTAACCCTCTGGGCAACCACTGAGAAAATAACTCAAAAGAATATAGCTTTTTTTTTTAAGAGGAAGGAATTAAAATGGTATACTAGAAAATATCTATTTAAAAAATATGTTTAGGGGGCCAGCCAGGTGACACAAGCGGTTAAGTGCACGCGCTCCGCTGTGGCAGCCCGGGGTTCGCCAGTTTGGATCCCGGGTGCACACCAACGCACCGCTTGTCAAGCCATGCTGTGGCAGCATCCTATATAAAGTGGAGGAAGATGGGCACAGATGTTAGCTCAGGGCCAGTCTTCCTCAGCAAAAAGAGGAGGATTGGAAGATGTTAGCTCAGGGCTGATCTTCCCTCACACACAGAAAATATATATATATATGTTTAGAAAATATCTTTTCTGTCTTTCAGATGGAAGAGTCTGGAAATAGCTTCTAGGGAGGAAAGAGAATATTAGGAAACGAAAATGTAATGCTGATTTTCTCTATAAGAGAATAGTATAAGAAGTTCACTATGAATAAGGGAAGAATTAAAAACTTGAGGGTAACTTCCTCAGGAATTCCATGTGCTCCCTAAATATTCATGGATTTTAGCAAAAAAGAACACAACAGTACAAACTAAATACACCAACTGTGCCAAGGCACAGCTTCAAAGTAGCTTTCAGTCCTATCACATTTCTCCCCTCTCTATACTCACAGAAAACAGAAAAGAGGTCAAATATAAGCCATTAACATTTCATCCTTAACCATAAATCATGACAAGAAGACACCAACAGGACCCACATAAAGTGAGAAAAGAAGTTAAGGGGAATCCAGTCACACTATATTTGAGAAAATAGAAAGCTGACACACAACATCTCATGTCAAAGCTTTATAAAATTAAAAGAAATTATATGGCATTGATGCAAAATCACTGCTTTAAAAAAAAAGCTAGAAAAGTACAAGCTAGAGACTGAAGAAAGATGAAGAATCTGTTCTGGAAGAAGATATATCATAAAAAATTTTCCCAGAGCAAATATTTCACTCTCTTGAAAAAAGTAAAGAGAGTGTGAAACCTATAAAACAAAGAGATGAGAGGGAAGATGATAGGAAAGCTAAACAAAATGATAAGGGAGTAAGAAGAACTAAGAAAACAAATTGAGAGTAAAACATTGCATAATTAATAGATAATTATAAACATTGAAGAATACGATGAAGTTCCAGCTCCTGATAAGGTGAAGTAAACACTGGCCAACCTTTCTCTCCCAATGAATGCAACTATAAAACCTGGACAGAATGCATGGTGCAGCTAGTCGACTCTGAAAAGTAAATATCAGCAGGCAGATCAGGAAACAACACCAGACTGTAAAGTATTACCAAACTGGCAGTGAGTTTGTCATTTTGTTTTCCTCCAATACCTCCTGGTCTGAACTCAATATAGCCTAAAACCTAAAAGTGAGTGCTGTGGTGCCTAGAGAGATCCAGGAGTAAACCTCTAGTTCAAGGAGCAGAAAAGGGAGAATTCCTAATGCTCAAAAAGCATGGGGAACTTCTGCATGGATTTGTTTTCTCTTCTTTTTTTTTTTTTTTTTTAATTCTCTTATGCCCTAGTCAAGAGGAATATTGCCAAAGGCAGGTGAGAGGGAAAGTGGTGGAAGTGAAAGTAGACAGCAACATGAAAGTAGGAGCCAAAACTATAAGGAAAGGAAAACTTTTTCTCTGTTTGGTGGAACTCGAACGGTGTAAGACTAAACTCCTTGCTTTTATTTCCTCTCTCTCAATTGGCCCTTGCACCACTTGGCCCCAGAGGCAGTGAAATTGGAGACACAGACAGTTTCTGATCTGAGGACCATAAATAAGAGCCCAGGGAACCAGAAAGAACTGGAAGGGTAGTGGAAAGGAAAGAGGTCTAGAAAGTGACCCTATAAAATTATTTATGAACTCCTGGGCTCACCCTCTACCTACCTGTGGATCTGACCTTCATTAGTATATCAAAGACTTTGAAAATTGAGCTAACAGAGACCTCAGCATACGTCCCAGATTGACCAATGAGTAGTGCAAATGCAGGACAGATTCAAATATCTCTGCAAAGACTTTAAAACTGAACTGCCATTAGAACCCTGGCCAACAGAAGGCAGTTTGAAATTATGGCCTGAACCTAACCAGGACAAATGTCTGCTAAAACAAAAATATCAACAAGATTTAAACAAGACTCAGAGTCCTATAACATTATATTCAAAATATCCAGGATAAAATTCAAAATTACTCAGCATATGAAGAGCCACAACAATCTCAACTCACACAGAAAAACATTCAACATACACCAAGGATGAAAAGGCACATATATTAAAATTATCTAACAAAGTCTTTGAAGCCCCTATTATAAAAATGCTCAAATGATAACACTCTTGAAACAAATATTAAAATAGAAAATATCAACAAAAAATATATATATATGAAATTTTAGAACTGAAAAATACAATAACCAAAATAAAAATTCACTGAGGGACCCAATAGCAGAATGTAGATGACAGAGGAAAGAGTCAGTGAACTTGAATATAGATCAATAGAAATTATCTAATCTAAACAAGAGAGAGGAAAAAAGATTGAAAAAAAATGAACAGAAATCTGTGAGACAATAACAAAAGTTCTAACATTCATATCACGAGAGTCCCAGAAAAAGAGGGAAAAGGGTCAGTGCTAAAAAAACTTTTTAATAAATAATGGCTGAAAACTTTCCAAGTTTGGCGAAAGACATAAACACAGACTGAAGAAGGTAAATAAATTCCAAATAGGATAAATCCAAAGAAATCCACACCCAGACACACCATAATGAAACAGTTGAAAACTAAAGAAAAGGAAAAAATCTTGAAAGCAGCCAAAGAAAAATGATGCATTACCTATAAGGGAATAATAATTCAAATGACTATGGATCTCTTATTAGAAACCATGAAGGCCAGGAGGAATTGGCACAACATTTTTAACATGTTGAAAGAAAAGAACTATAACCCAGAATTCTATATCTAGTGAAAATACCCTTCAGGAATGAAGATGAAATAATGACATTCTTAGATAAATGGAAACTAAGAGAATCTGTAGCCAGCAGACCTGCTCTAAAAAAATTGCTAGGGGCCGGCCTGGTGTCATAGTGGTTAAGTGCACGCACTCCACTTCAGCGGCCCAGGGTTCGCAGGTTCAGATCCCAGGTGCGCACTGATGCACCACTTGTCAAGCCATGCTGTGGCAGCATCCATATAAAGTAGAGGAGGATGGGCATAGATGTTAGCCCAGGGCCAATCTTCCTCACCAAAAAAAAAAAAAAAATGCTAAAGGATTGTATCTTTATGTGTTGACTTGAAAAGATGTCCAAGATACATTAAATAAAAATTACAAATAGCATAACCATATTAATATTACAATTACAATGGCTTAAATAACAGGTAGATAACTAGTTAACTAGCTACAGAAAGATAAATAGATCAATAGTAGATATATACATATATAAAATTTCTAAAAAGATATATAAGAATGTATTAACACTGATGAAATAGGAAAAAGGAAAAGTTTTACTTTTCCTTTACAGCCTTTTCTGTCATTTAAACTTTTTACCTTCAAAATGTATTAATTATATAATTTTTTAAAAGAAATAATCAATGTTCTACTTTAGCAGTATGAAATTTTCATCTCATATATATATGATGAAATGTATATATATGGTTCCCTATTGCTACTACACATTGAATTTCTGTTATAATACACATTAGGAAAACATCTTCTACACCCTCCATCTGGCAATGGGAATCTATGGTACACTCTCTTATCAATACCCATGGTATTTTTTTTCTTCTATTGTATTCCAACCATTTATACATTCATTCACAAATATTTGAGCATTAATTCTGTCATGGAACTAGATTCTGAATTCATAGTCCCTGCTCTCACAGAATTCACATTCCTTGAGGGTACTATAGGGTACATTACCATTAGGGCATATTACTACAAACATGTAAATAGACAAAATAATTATAAATTGATGAATGCTATAGTGAAAATTAACAAAGGACTAAAGAACAAGATAAAAGTGGAAGAAACTTACTTTTTTTATAGGGTGGTCAGAGACAGTCTCTCAAAGGAGGGCTAGTTGTGCTGATAAAGAATCTAAAGGATAAAAAATAAATCAGCTCTATTAAGAGTGAGAGAAGAACATTACAGGCAGGAAATAAGGCATGTGAAAAGGGCCTGGGAGGAAAACAAGCCCATGATTTCAAAATTCAGATATACAGATAGAGATAGATAGGGATATAGATGGGTAATTTCTCATAACCTCGTCTCTCCTCCACAGACTCAAAAGTCCACTGGAAGAAAAGAAGCAACCCCTTCCCCAAAGTGTAAAGGGACTTGTCTTAATTTGGTATCTCAGGAAACAATCTTATACATAACCCAAAAAAACTGCACCTTTTTACTCTCCCCCTGACCCTTAAAAGAAAATTTATCAACAAAACACTATACTTCCATTGTCCAATAAAAGTGTACTGCTAACATCAGCCACTGTTCACAGCAATACTCAGGACCTTTCCTTACTTACCCTACAACTGCACCATGATTCCTTCTCCAAGCTCAAAAGACTTAGCTTTGTGACCCTGTCTGCATTAGTGCTCTCCTAAGAGAGCACTATCTCAATTAAGCCTGAAATTTCAGGACCTCCCTTCCAAGGACTCAGCCCCATAGATCACAATCTTTAATCCTACTCAGTTGGATTGTGGCCAACCCATCCAACCCAGATTTCGTGGAAGAGGTAGTAGAGTTGGGGGATGAAGAGGGACAGACAGCATTCATAATCTGGTCCCTAACAAATCTCCACCGTAGTCCACTTGATGAAAACCTATGCACAGGCCAGATGAAATTGCTCTCTATGCTCACCCTCATGTTTTCCTCCATGTTCTTGCTCCTGTGATTCATTCAGCTCAGGACTGCATATTCAAAGAACATCACAGGCCAAGCAGATATAAGTGAGTGCAGTCAGATGGGAATAATACAGAGTAGTAGAGACTGAGAAAACTAGAAAACGCTTTTTCTACATAAGGCATTCAAGTTTAGACTTTTTAAAAACACCTGGCTAGTCATACCAAACTCATCTGCAGGCTGAATTCAGTCCATGGGCCACTCGTTCAGTTTGTGACATCCCTACTTTCACACGTCTAGATTTTGCCTTTCCTTTAAAGGCTTTAAAGCACTGCTTCTCCCATAAATTTTGTGCTGATTCCCTTAATTTGGATTAATTCTTTGCCTCTGTCTCCAGCTGATGGAAAGAGAAAGTAAAGAATATGCAGCCAAAAGGCTTGAGTTAGATCCATTTGCTCATCTATGATTTAAGACAATTAATATCCCTGAACCTCAATTTCCTCACCTGTACCATAAAAGTAATAATACCTACCTCACAGTGTCAGTTTGAAAGTTAAATCAGAAAATACATACAAAAAGCACCATACAAACATTAATTCAAACTGTAATTGCTCATTATCCTCATCTTCATGCCAGAAACAGCTCTTGTTCAAGTGCTAGATTAATATTCCTCCTTTCTCAATCCTATATAAGCACTTACCCAGCAAAGTGCCTGACACTGATATTTTGTCTTATAGGTTTATATAGTAGTTTTGTGCATCTCTAAGTATGGTGCCATGTAACTCAGTTGCTTCACTAAGAACTTCAAGTCTTATTTCACGGCAAAAAAATAAAAAAAGATTAACCAAAACATTTTTGTATTTGACCAGATACAGAAGGGGTCCTAGTTATATATGCCAATAAATTGTAGACATAAGGAAAAATTATGGTAGGTTTTGTACCTACCTGTGCGACCTCTTCATGATAATGAATTCAACTTGCATATACTTTTTACCTACAGAATATTTGAAACATTCTCACAGATTTCCATTACTCCTGTCATTGACTCATTTCTATTAAAACTGAGTTATATTGTCAAAACCCCTGAAAATACTTTCTAAAATTGATTTGCCACAAACAGAATGAGTCAATCATAGATAAATTACCTGTTTATCTCTGCTGTTAGTTACAAAAATAAACTTGCATTCAACTTCCAATATCAAGGACAATCAGAGATACACGTATATAGGCAGAATGAAGTTCACAGACACTCAGTATCTTCCTAATTTGAATTTAAGGACTTCCTTGCATTATATTCCTTCTTCAAGAATACATATTCTCCCATTGAAAATTCCCACATGTCAAAATGAATATCCTCAAATTATGAGGGTATTATTAACTTAAAAGTCATTTTAAAATCTCATAATGCTTTTCAGGGATAAAATCTACAAAGCTTAGGGTTAATTTTCACTGAGCTAAATTTGATATAAATCTTATTCTATTATAGCTAAGCGGAAAACCACAGAATTAAATGCCTATTATTTCTATAATCATTTAACTTCTCCATACAAGTAAAAGGAGAAAAAAATATAGCTTTCTAACTTTAACTTTAAATTACATCATCTAGGGAATTTATACTATCACAGTTTTACTCCTTTGGGCTTCACTGGTAGTAATTTTCACCCATGAATTCTGTGAAATTGTCTAGTAGTAATTACTGCTGTGACATACAATTAAACCACATGATATGATTTTTATATACAGTATAAATCTTGATTCTTAGAGTTGGCTCTTCAACCTAACAATCCTTTGTCCGTGTATATTTGTATTCAACTTCTTTTTATGAAAAATCAATATGGATTTAAGATTATGAATTCTTAGAGAACAGTATATCTAGGTTACTTGCATTGAATCTTTTGCAATTATTTGATCAAGAATGTACCTGCTCCTATGGTCTCATTTGTTCTTATGTTTTAGACAAATAATGCCTTTTCTTATAAATAAGCATTCTTCATGGAATAGTCTGTTCTCTTAGAAAGCATTCTCTGTGATCTTTAGGTTTCTCTTTCAAAGTTTATACAGATATATGGTTTATTTGTCTAAATAATTTTACAGGATTATCCACAGACATAAAAAAATTAATTCTCCTAAAAATTAAAACAACATTTGAATGGAGTTTTCCAGCTGAGAAAAAAATCTATAGCCAGGACTATATATTTACCACGAAAATCAGAAGAAGCAAAACCATGGAACATATCCCTATACAAATGATAAATAATGTATAAAGAGCTCAAAAGGAAAAAGTGCTTAAGAGCATCCATGGCACAATTTTTTAAAAAATCAGATTAATGCATTTGGTGTGTAAATAAGAGAAAAATATAAAAAGAGTTAACCATTCAGTATTTTTCAACAGCCAGCTTTATTCATCAACTGCAAAGTGTTTTGTGAACATTAATTGATTAAAGACACAGAGTCTAAGCTCTGCAGTACATTTTGTAATTGCCTCAGTCAGTCTTCAAAATTCCACATGACAAATAAGAAAGAGACAGACACCTGACAAATGATGTTACAAAGACTGTCTCCACGTGAATCTGTCAGCTCTTCAACTCTTATTCCATTACTGGACTTGTAAGAAAACAGCAAGAGCATCAAAAAAATAAAATTCAAAACAAAACTTGTTGAAAAAGCCTCAAGACAGTAAGACCATGTCAGAAACACACACATGACCCCAGGTCTCATTAAAGCATGTGTTGCATAATGCTTATTAAAAAAAAAAGCAAAAAACACCACACTATACTCCTCAACCTATACTATTTTTAACACACACCCCAAGCAAAATAATTACATTTCCTGTTTATTTAAAAGAATTATGAAGAATTTCCTATGAACATGATTTTTAAATTAGGGAAGAGAAAATCAGAAGGTTCTCTTCTTCCTATACCTCAGGAAATGAAATGAAAGTTTTTAAGTAATCTTTTCAAATATCAGCACAATATTGAAGGTTACCTCTGACTGAAGAGTGACAACTAATACACTAAGGAAACAGTATCGCAAGTCTTTAAATACTGAAAATATCTTCTAAAAATATTAAATTCAATGACTCTCTGGTGCATGGCTGAGATTTCTTTGTAATATTTTTAAACAATGTGTAATATTTTGGCAAGTTCCCAAACCTACTCAGTTAGCAGGAGTAAAGAAAACAAATTATAATGAACTTGTTGTCTCTCATTTTTTAAATTACTTTTAGGAACTTGAAATGCACAGGAAATCATGCTTTGCCTTAATCTGACTCCGCAGCTGCATTCCCAACAGTGAGTAACTGATTTTCTGTTGTGCAGTAACCTTTCCAACCCTTCCCTCACCTGGCATCACCACTTCCTGTCTATGTGCTCACCAGCTGTAGGAGAAATCAAAATAACAACTCAAACAAACAAGCACTGAAAGCAGAGCACAAAAAAGAGTTCCTGGTTCACCCTGTACTGTACTTAACTTCTGTAGCCACTGAAAGTAACCAATCAACATTTACTGAGCCCTTGTGATAAACAGCAATAAAGTGTTTTCAAGTAACTAAAAGAGACAGAGAGACAGAGACAGAGAATGCAAAATGGATAAGTCACAGCCAAGAACCTGGTCAGAATGAATCCTCTGGCATTTTTTCTGAATATATATATATATATGAATATATGTAAATTGTAGAAATCATTAGAAAACACTGAGAAGCAAAAGAAAAAAATACAAATGACCCTGAATCTTAAAACCAAGATAACCACACTTACCCTTTCCTATCCCTTCCCCTTCCCCTTCTCCTCTTCTCCCTCCTCCTCCTCCTTCTCTCTCTCTCTGCCCCTCTCTCTCTCACATTTTACCCTCCATACTCATCCTAAGCATAGTGAAAAGAACCCCTGCAAGTGAAGATCCCTAGGTGTGGTTCTTCCTGTGGCCCCAGCTACATATAAAACAACCAACTTCATATAGAGGGGCTCAGCAATTATCCCTCTTGGGTGGAAACCACTCCTGATTCTCCAGGTTGGGCAGAGTTAGGAGAATTTGTGTGTAGGGAGGTGCAGCTAGAGCTCAGAGTCCCAAAAATCTACCCTGAAAACTCAATTCTCCCCTCAGAGATATCTCATGAGTTAATCATCACCACCATGCCATACAGATGCCAGGAGCAGCACTCTGTACATGATTTTGTAACCTACTTTATTTTCTTCCATGCTGATATACTTTTTAAAGTTAGCACTGAAATGCAGCAATAGTAAGTTTGAATTTACCTAGAATAAGAAGAAAGTAAGATATGCAAAGAAAATAGGATGGCCAAAAGCAGAGGCCTGACAGATGATGGCAATTTCAGTAGATTACATTTGTCCTGTACGGCTGTAGCATAGGCACTCTGCTACAGAGAGGGTTGCAGGGGAGAAGAGAATCTAGAAGGGAGTTGGGGCCAGATAGTAAGGGAGCTCACCTGCCATGCTAGCCTTTTAGACCACCAAGCTTAATGGTTAGGAGCATGAACTTTGGTGTCAAACTGTCCTGAGTTCTAGTTCCAGGTACACGGCTCACTTGACCCTGGGGAAATTACTTAACTTCCTCAAGCTTCGGTTTCCGCATTTTTAAAACAGGGATAACAGCAGCATATGTGTAAGAATTGAGCCGATATACAGTTAATTCTTGTTATTTTCAGCAGTTATATTCTATAAAGTCACAGCAAGCACTAAATTAGCAAATACTGAACTGTTCCCCTAGGTTCCCCTAGGTATTTCATCCTAGATGAAATACAAGTTGGGTTCCTGGGAGCCTCTGGTCACAACATTTTCATCAACTTATCAATACATAGCCTTGTTTCACGTGTGTTTCTGTCTAAAGACACCTTATTTAATATATATGATTGATTCATCAACACTGAACTCACAGCCAACAGCACTCTAACTCATGCGTGAATGAAGCTTGTCTAATACCTGCACTTTCTTTGCAAAGTAAGTTACAGCCTCCTTACACTTACAAACATAGACAGCACTTCAGCTCTGCACTTGGGGTCCATTTTAAACAGCAAAATCAGAAGAAAAGCATAAAAATGTGAAAACTGTAGTACCAAATAGACCACTAAAAGGACACTAGTTTACAGTGTGAAAGCTGAAACACGAAGGCAGAGCATTGCCTTGTCTGGCCTCATCTGGGAACATGTGTGACAGGTGACTGCTGCTCTGTACAATGCTGCAGATGACCATGAAAGCATGTGAGTATTGATTTGGGGTTACAAATAAATTTTAGCAAGCAGGAAAATTCACAATACAGAGTCTGTGAATAATGAGGACCAACTGTATTTAGAAATACTAAGAAATATTCAATCAATATTTATCTTATTTGTCAGTAGGGATTACTAAGCCTTCTGAGCTAGATGGTGACACTCAGATTTTCAAAACAGAAAGAAAACTTTGAGGAGGCAGTGGTGCAAGGAATGCATGAAGGCAGAGAGAACAGCTAAGGATAGGAGAGGAGAGAGAGATTCCAGAGATATTTAGGAGGTAGAATCAATACCATGTAAGGATAGGGGAAGTCAAAGAAGAGAATTCAAGATTTACCAAAAAGCTTTAGTTTGGGCAATTTAGTAACCAAAGTAAAGAATTCAGAGAAAGTACCAAAGACAGGAAATTGGTTCTTCCTTAAAACTGATCCCTCCCTGGCTTTTGCAAAAGCTGTTCTTATTTTCTTCCTTCCTTTCTACCTATCTCTTTTAAGTGTTCTTTACTAATTAAGCTGAAGGGAAAGGGAGGCAGATGTGAAGAGATAGCTTTCTACCATTCAGCTCTGGAGTACCAGTGAGAACCAACCCTGGCAGTAGATCAGAAGTTCCATTGCCACTAGTAGGTAGTGTCAGATATTTACATACTGCCCTACATCCAGGATCCAATGTGCCCAGGGTGTTTCACCTTCCTCACTCCCAATTTAGCTGCAATACCATGTGTTGCACAAACACCACCATGTATTGCATGAACCATGTGTCCCTGAACTGAATTTCTGTCACCTATCCAGTATCATACTCCAGTTCCTCACTGGGACTACAGCCTGGCCATGGACCTCACTTAATCCAGCCATCTCTCTGAAATGCTGCTAGATGTCATCAACTTCCTCCTTTCCACCACTTTCCTCCTTTCTCAATATAAATACTCACACAATCCACAGAAGCCTATGGTCTATTGCCACTGATCCTTGAGATCATAATCCTCAGGCCCACCTGATTCCCTGTGGCCTCCATCCAATACTCCTCCTCCATCTACTGCCATTTCCTGCTCAAGATAATTGGAATCTCATATATTAAACCTAGATTGGATTCAACTTTTCTATGCCTCTCAAATAATTCGATTGGGACTAATGCCTGCCCCATCGCCCTTCTTAGGGACCAGAGCTGCTACAGTCACTCCTTGGCATGGCCCTACTTCATCTCAAGGGGGAGTTCTCACACCCTACATTGATAGTAGAGACCAAAAGGAAGAAGAAAGACTTCCTCTTCTTGATCAGCAAGAAGCTCAGCCAATGAGAGATTGTCACAACTCAGTCAATGAAAAGCCACTACACTTCAAACTCTTTGATTACAATAGCCCTTCCAACTTTCTCTTCCCTCCTTATTAAAGTTTCTCCTTCCTTGCTGCTGGGGGACTTGCACGTGGCTCACCATGGTGGCAGATCCCAAATTGCAATTCTTTGCTGATCCCGAATAAACCCATTTTTGCTGGATAAATAACTGGCTGTCTATTTGTTTAAGGTCAACATTTTGGTTGTCCATATGGGGATCTAGAGAGGATCCCCCGACGACTCCAAGGCTGGTGAGCAAACAGGTGCAGTACCCACAAAAGAGCCCATTGAGCTCACTGCTTTTCTAGCTGACCCTGGAGTTGGAGCGTAAGTCTTTCCTCCTGGATCCAAGCTTCTGCCCCCTTTGCGTTTGAGGCTCTCCAGGCTTTATTCAAGCTCTATTTTAAGGCTTCGTGCTTTTCTGGTTAAGGCCTTATTTGTCTACTAGTACTCGGGTGGCACTTCAGCCTGACTCTTTGAATCAGGCTGTTTTTTTGAACTGCGCTATTCTTCTGTCCGATTCCTTTTGGAACCGGACTGTTCCCATACATGGAACTGGTTAGCCTTCGGTCCAACTTTTGGACTGGTCACTGGAACTGCGTTGTCCAGCCTTTGGTCTGACTCCCTTGGGAGCAGACTGTCCCTTGGAACTGCGTTGATGAACCTTCGGTCCAATTCCCTTGGGAACCAGACTGTTCTTCAGAACTGCATTGTTCCTTGGAACTGTGTTGATTGGACACTTGGTCCACCTTAATGAAACTGAACTATTCTGTTGGGACCCGCTGGTATTAAGCCTGCAGGCTGTTTGAGCTGTTCAAACTGTTTGAGTTGCAAGCTATTTAAGCTGTTTGAGCTGTTTAGGCACTTGAGAATTATTCTTTTGCTCTGGAGAAAAACCTCTAAGAAATGGGATCCCAGTTATCTAAATATTTTGAGGGTACCCCCACCACAGGGACCCTGGCCAATTTTATGTTCAAAAACCACAGTCAATCCTCATGTGCATTTCTAACTAAATGGACTGATTTAACCAAAAGGAATTCAGAATATCAATGGCCATTATGGGGAACTTCTAAATTCCCCAAACTTACTTTTTTAAAAACCAGTTGGACAACCATAGCTCTGCAATTTCCAAAACGGAATGGAACACGTATTTTTATTGGTATTTTGAGGCTTCCAAACATTATCAGGAGTCTAAAATTGTCTCTTTGCAAAATAAAATTTTAGGATTAACTGAGGGAAACAAATGATTAAAGAAAGATAAAATGGCTTTGGAAGCCTCATTTTTCTGTCCTCTGGTGCCATCTTGTTTCTCTTCCCTGGCTTCTTTTGCTTAGGCTCCACCACTGGTGCCATCTTCCTCTTTCCTTTCTATACCACCTACACTTCCTCCATACTGTCATTTACCCCATACTAACACTCTCCCTGAACTTCCACTTTCCCCTGAACCTCTCCCCACTCCCTCTTCCTCTGAACCTATCAGAACCTATCTCTTTAAAATTAAAACTTCTGAGGATCCAAAGGCTAAACCCTTAATTTCTTATATTGCCTAGACGAAAGCTGAACTGAGAGCCATAGTCAAAGATTTTCCCAAAGTAGCCGAAGATCCTCACAGATTTGCTGAGGAATTTAATATAATCATTCAATCTTATCAACCTCGTTTCTCTGACTTATATCAGCTAGTTCATATGCTTGTCAGTGAAGGTCAGGCCCAGTATTAGATGAAAACTGCTAATTGTGAAAATCCTGAAAGGTCTCTAGAATTACAACCAGGAGACAAACCCACTGACCTGCCGTATGATCAGGATTGGGCAATCCCTAGACAACTTCATCAGGCAATTCCCAGGGCTTTCCCAAGGCCTGTTGATTGGAACAAAATTCAGGCTTGCGTATAAAAACCTGATGAACCTGTTCATG